>NC_039267.1:1519153-1598948 GCF_003368295.1 Carassius auratus
AAAAAAGCAGCATGAAACACACTGAATCAAAGTGAAATTTTGAATTAGAAAAAACTAAATTGTATTTCCTTTATACTCCAATAATCTCAGTTTTATTTACTACTTTGAAATGTGTTTTACAGTGTACATTTAACCATTACATTACATTACATTACATTTAATCATTTAGCAGACGCTTTTATCCAAAGCGACTTACAAATGAGAACAATAGAAGCAGTCAGGTCAACAAGAGAACAACAACAGAATACAAGTGCCATGACAAGTCTCAGTTAGTCTAGTATAGAACGCATAGCCAGGTATATATAAATTTTTTTTTTTTTTTTTTTTAAATGAAAAAAGAGAGAAGAAAAAGGAAAAGTACTGGTGTTAGTAGGTTAAGTGCAGGCGAAAAAGATGAAAAAGATGATTAACCACAACCACAAACATCACCTGTTTTATTTTTGGGGTTAAAACAGAAAATAAATGTGTCATGGCATTATTACTGTGGTTTCTGAACGCATATCACGGTGTTACTACCATAGTATTCTTGGAAGCTACTTGATGTACCATATTAATAATTATTTCAGATATACACTACTTTTTTGGAATAAGATTTAAAAAAAAATGTTATGAAAAACTAAATTGATCAAAAGTGACAGTATACAGGTCCTTCTCAAAAAATTAGCATATTGTGATAAAGTTCATTCTTTTCCATAATGTAATGATAAAAATAAAACTTTCATATATTTTACATTCATTGCACACCAACTGAAATATTTCAGGTCTTTTATTGTTTTAATACTGATGATTTTGGCATACAGCTCATGAAAACCCAAAATTCCTATCTCAAAACATTAGCATATCATGAAAAGGTTCTCTAAACAAGCTATTAACCTAATCATCTGAATCAACTAATTAATTAAACACCTGCAAAAGATTCCTGAGGCTTTTAAAAACTCCCAGCCTGGTTCATTACTCAAAACCGCAATCATGAGTAAGACTGACCTGACTGCTGTCCAGAAGACCATCATTGACACCCTCAAGCGAGAGGGTAAGACACAGAAAGACATTTCTGAACGAATAGGCTGTTCCCAGAGTGCTGTATCAAGGCACCTCAGTGGGAAGTCTGTGGGAAGGAAAAAGTGTGGCAAAAAACACTGCACATCGAGAAGAGGTGACCGGACCCTGAGGAAGATTGTGGAGAAGGACCGATTCCAGACCTTGGGCGACCTGCGGAAACAGTGGAGTCTGGAGTAGAAACATCCAGAGCCACCGTGCACAGACGTGTGCAGGAAACGGGCTACAGGTGCCGCATTCCCCAGGTCAAGCCACTTTTGAACCAGAAACAGCGGCAGAAGCGCCTGACCTGGGCTACAGAGAAGCAGCACTGGACTGTTGCTCAGTGGTCCAAAGTACTTTTTTCGGATGAAAGCTAATTTTGCATGTCATTCGGAAATCAAGGTGCCAGAGTCTGGAGGAAGACTGGGGAGAAGGAAATGCCAAAATGCCTGAAGTCCAGTGTCAAGTACCCACAGTCAGTGATGGTCTGGGGTGCCATGTCAGCTGCTGGTGTTGGTCCACTGTGTTTTATCAAGGGCAGGGTCAATGCAGCTAGCTATCAGGAGATTTTGGAGCACTTCATGCTTCCATCTGCTGAAAAGGTTTATGGAGATGAAGATTTAGTTTTTCAGCACGACACAGTGCCAAAACCACTGGTAAATGGTTTACTGACCATGGTATTACTGTGCTCAACTCTCCTGACCTGAACCCCATAGAGAATCTGTGGGATATTGTGAAGAGAAGGTTGAGAGATGCAAGACCCAACACTCTGGATGAGCTTAAGGCCACTATCGAAGCATCCTGGGCCTCCATAACACCTCAGCAGTGCCACAGACTGATTGCCTCCATGCCACGCCGCACTGAAGCAGTCATTTCTGCAAAAGGATTCCCCACCAAGTACTGAGTGCATAACTGAACATAATTATTTGAAGGTTTACTTTTTTTTGTATTAAAAACGCTTTTCTTTTATTGGTCGGATGAAATATGCTTTTTTTTGAGATAGGAATTTTGGGTTTTCATGAGCTGTATGCCAAAATCATCAGTATTAAAACAATAAAAGACCTGAAATATTTCAGTTGGTGTGCAATGAATCTAAAATATATGAAAGTTTAATTTTTATCATTACATTATGGAAAATAATGAACTTTATCACAATATGCTAATTTTTTAGGACCTATAAATGACATTTATAATGTTACAGAAGATTTCTATTTCAAATAAATGCTGTTCTTTTGAACTTTCTCTTCATCTGTGAATCCTGAAAAATAAAATGTATCACAGTTTTCCGAAAAATATCATGTAGTTTCTTGAGCAGTAAATCATCATATTATTCTGATTTCTGAAGATGAAAATACAGCTGCACATCACATAAATACATTTTACTTTAACACAGATTCACACAGAAAACAGTTCTACCAGAAAGACTCGGGAGATAAAATGATGTACGAAGCATACATTTATTGACAACTCAGCAAGCATAATTATAAATTTCTTTGGTGGAAGACCCCGTCCATGGTTCGTAATGCGATGGTAGCGGACCTGCATTTCCTGCCTGAAGACAAAGATAGGGGCGCAGCCGGCCCCCCTGGAAGGTAAGGACAGGACCATCCTTGTGGTGGATGGGGAGGGTGGAGGTTGTTATCACGTCGGCATCTGCGAACTCAAACATGTGTAAGTACGATCATTTAAACCGAAGTATAAAGACGTGATTGGATAATGATGAAGGTAATAAGTGACGAAGTAATTGAGTCTTCCTGGCAGAACTTAGGCTAAAGCTTTCATTTACTTTAAATTACAAAACTATTTTTAATCTCTTTTTTTATTATTTACCTTTAATGAGCAGAAGTAACTTCTTTGATGGTTGCTCTGTCAATATTTTTGTCACCAGTTAGGAACCTAGGTGTGCTATTTAATCGCAATCTTTCCTTAGAAAGCCACGTTTCTAGCATTTGTAAAACTGCATTTTCCATCTCAAAAATATATCTAAAATCAATCTGACTTTGCTGCAGTCTGGAATTGAACTACTGGTTTCGTCTGGTCAGAGGAGAACTGACCCCAACTGAGCCTGGTTTCTCCCAAGGTTTTTTTCTCCATTCTGTCACCGATGGAGTTTCGGTTCCTTGCCGCTGTCGCCTCTGGCTTGCTTAGTTGGGGACACTTCCTCTACAGCGATATCATTGACTTGATTGCAAATAAATGCACAGACACTATTTAAGCTGAACAGAGATGACATCACTGAATTCAATGATGAACTGCCTTTAACTATCATTCTGCATTATTGACACACTGTTTTCCTAATGAATGTTGTTCAGTTGCTTTGACGCAATGTATTTTGTTTAAAGCGCTATATAAATAAAGGTGACTTGACTTGACTTGACTGGGAAATAAACTATTCACATCTATGTCACATTGAAACTCTGCTATCAAAACCCAACAATACTTGTCAAATTGTCGCTCTGTTGACAAAATGATACTCACTTGCATCATATACACTTTCAGATCAGCACACTGGTCTCCTTTATATAAAAAACTGCAGTCTTTTGTTTTCATTGTTTTTGTTCAGTTCCACAGGGGCAATGTTTTCACAACAACCAAAAAATGAAATACTGATTTCTAAATCATTACATTACAGTAGTATATTTTACAGTACAGTAAATTCAGTTAAATAAACAAAAAGAAAACAAAAAGAAAAACACAATTGTGAACAAATGGGCTTATGGATCCTGCCGTCTGGACACACACTGTGTGTGTGTGTGTGTGTGTGTGTGTGTGTGTGTGTGTCTGTGTGTCTGTGCGTGCGTGTATGTGTGTGTGGGTGTGTGTGTGTGTCTGTGCATGCGTGTATGTGTGTGTGTGTGTGTGTGTGTGTGTCTGTGCATGCGTGTATGTTTGTGTATGTGTGTGTGTGTCTGTGCATGCGTGTATGTCTGTTTGTGTGTGTGCGTGTGTGTGTGTGTGTGTGTGTACTTTGGATGGGTTAAATGCAGAGCATGAATTCTGAGTATGCGTCACCACACTTGGCTGTTTGTCCAAGGATTTAGTAATGGTTAATGCTTATTTTTTAATGTTTAAAGTTTACTGCAACAAAATTATTAGATAAACCATGATTTAATCTAGATTTAAAATGAATCATTGCAAACCATTTGGCTATAAAAAATATAGGCTATTCAATTTTTTCCCTCTTTCCGAGGCAATCATGTCACTTCCATTTCTTTTGGGATTAATGAATGAATTCACGTGTTGTAAATCAGTCTGTAGGCATATAGCGCACATAGCCCCTAAATTCAGTGATCAACTATGCAAATTGTAAGATTAATGTTTAACATACAACATTATATATATATATATATACAGTACAGACCAAAAGTTTGGACACACCTTCTCATTCAAAGAGTTTTCTTTATTTTCATGACTATAAAAAATTGTAGATTCACACTGAAGGCATCAAAACTATGAATTAACACATGTGGAATTATATATGGAATTATATACATAACAAAAAAGTGTGAAACAACTGAAAATATGTCATAATGTAGGTTCTTCAAAGTAGCCAGCTTTTGCTTTGGTTACTGCTTTGCACACTCTTGGCATTCTCTTGATGAGGTTCAAGAGGTAGTCACCTGAAATGGTCTTCAACAGTCTTGAAGGAGTTCCCCGAGAGATGCTTAGCACTTGTTGGTCCTTTTGCCTTCTGTCTGCGGTCCAGCTCACCCCTAAACCATCTGGAGTGGGTTCAGGTCCGGTGACTGTGGAGGCCAGGTCATTATCACTCTCCTTCTTGCTCAAATAGCCCTCGATGCCTTCAGTGTGACTCTACAATCTTCATAGTCATGAAAATAAAGAAAACTCTTTGAATGAGAAGGTGTGTCCAAACTTTTGGTCTGTACTGTATATATATATATATATATATATATATATATATATATATATATTAGTGCTGTCAATCGATTAAAAAAATTAACTAATTAATCGCACAATTTTTTCAAATTAATCGCGATTAATCGCAATTAAAAGACTGAAACTTTTTGGATATGTAAATGTAAAATGTAAATAATTATGTAAACTCAAGACAAAGAAACTATTTAAATTCAAAATATGATTGTTTATTGGAATTTTTGTTTAACTTGTAACACAGATTTTCTCATGTAAACAACATCCCTGCAATAAACCATCAATATCCTCCAAATTAACTGCTGGCTTGAAAGCCATATTTATTACAGAAATAAAAACACAGGCATGTAAGTACCATTTGAATTTCAAAACAATCAATGCCAATAAAAAACAAAAATGATTTCCATGTTGAATTCTAAGTGGACTGCAAAAAAATTAAGTGGGCCATTATGCACCGGACCTCCACTTCCAAATATAGCTCTTGAGCGTACCGTCACCTCTCCGTGCGCCCAGAACGTGCTTGTAGCGTACCGGTACGCTCATTTGGACATCTGTTTTAATAGAGGTTTTAATCTTTTACCTGCACTGCCGATTTTCAGAGCGCCCTTCACAATGCAAGCTTCCTAATTCATCCCACCCAGAGCAGAAACTACATTACCCATTCACCCTTAAGTTATACAAGTGAATAGCGCATGTGTCGCTTTTCCCACTGTTAAGTGTCAACAACTCAACGTGGCCGGAGAAGGTGTGTGAAACTCGTTGTGAGTTATACTAAAGCAAAATCTTGAGTATTTATTGTCTGATAAACATTAAAAACTGTCTGCGGAGGTTGAGTCGTCTTGCAGCCCCCGCTGGCTGCTCATTGGCTGCAGCATCTTTTTTCTAAGTGCTAAAAAAATACCGTAGACGGCAAGGCACAAATTTAGATATTCATTTATCTAATTAATCTATAGCCTATGCACAAAGACAATATGATCTTTTTGTCCCCTTTTTGTTTTAAAGCTTGATGAAGAGAGAGAGCGCAAGTTGCTGCAGCTGAGGAGGACAGTGATGCACGCGCACAGGAGTGATTGACAGCTCAGGAGTGATTGACAGTTCGCGGCACTGTGTACAAAAAATACTCCGCTACACAATTATTTCGTTATTTTCGTTTAAGCTTATTAACGTTAGCGTTACAGAAAGGTCTGATTTACGCACTGTTACAGTCATTGTTTTTTTTTTTTTTTTTAAAAACAATGACATTTGAGTTCATGATTTTAATGTTGCTGTTTCTTGTGGCAGACTAAATGAAGAGTAATGTTTCTTGTGGCAGACTGAAGAGTAATCCGGCAGAGTTTATACTGAAACTTTCCGTCTAAAAGTCCTTCCTTGGTCTTATCCATATTTCTTTGCACGTTGAACACACATAGGCCACAACTGGAAATAAAAAAACTGCAACCGCGTTAATTGCGTTATTTTTTTTAACGCGTTAAATATTTCAAATTAATCGAATGCGTTAACGCGCTAATTTTGACAGCACTAATATATATATATATATATATATATATAAAATGATTTTGTCTTGGCCTGTGGGATGTTGGTCCACTCCTCTTCAATGGTTGTGTGAAGTTGCTGGATATTGGCAGGAACTGGAATACACTGTTGTATACACCGATCCAGAGCATCCCAAACATGCTCAATGGGTGACATGTCTGGTGAGTATATTATAATTAAGCGTCCAGTTATTTACTTACGTGGCAAGTAGCAGTGTAATAAGTTGGATAATGTCCATCCAGCCGGTTGTTATCTCAGAATAAACCCCTTCAGGCTCATACAAGACCCCTCCTGATCACCCTGAGAGAGAGAACAACATTATACCTAACTTATTACTGCTTCACAACAGCATCCCATAAACCATGAGTTTGTGAAGTTCCCTCATATCTCTTATCTTATTGATTATTAAACAAACTTTATTATTTGTTGTAATTGTAGTCAGTTGTGAATGCAGCTGCGAGGCTCTTGTAAGAGAGCACATATCTTCTGTTCTGTCTTCACTGCGTTGGGGTTTAGCATTGATCTTAAGTTATTAGGTTTTGTTTATAAGTCTCTAAACGGAGGGGCGATCGGGCCTTTGCAGATCATATTAGACATGCTCCAACTCCAACAGAATGACCTGAAGTCTCCTGTGTCTGTAGTGTTTGGGCCAACAGTCTGGAGGTATAGTTCTGTTGTTTTAGTTGTGCTGTTTGTGTGTGATGATTGGATGTGTTTTCAAACTGTTGATTTTTTACAGCACTTTGGTCCAGTAGCGGTTTTAGGCAAGGGCGAAGCGGGCAGCCGCCCGGGGTGTAATTTTTTCGTAACACATTGGGGGCGGCAGCACGAGTAGATTAAAAAAATAATAATAATTCCTCTGCGTCGTGAAGCGGTTTTTCATCATTTATATAATTTCACTGTGTTTCACATTGGCGCTCCCTGCAGCTGCTTGCTGAAAATGTACCATGCACAGAAGCTGTGTGTTGTGAGAGAAGTGTAAGGGGGTGGGACGAGAGGCGCGGGCGACATTTCACCTCTGGGTCTCTCTCAAATGGAAAGGACAGGGTGGGGGGGTGGACGGGGACGGGGGATCCACACTAGTAATATAATTAATAATAGGCTAAAGTCAGTCACACACTTCGACTTTCTTCCAAATAACGCACATTTCATTCATAATGTTATAATACAGGCCTATAGTTCCTGCAAATGAAACAAGGTAATACAAAACGATTATGTGGTCATCAAGGTGAATTGGTTTAGTCTTGACTTCTGGTCCTGAGTGACAGTTGGGGGGATGAGAAATCTGTTGATTGTCGAGTGCCAAATAAACAGAGATGGAGAAGAAAAGGTCTAAGCCAGGTGCCCAGTTTCGAAAAAAAAGAAAAGAAGAAGAGGAGAAACGAGCAAAAGATAAAGGTATGCAACTATTGTCTCTGTATGATTACAGTACCAATTTCATGAATGAAGGGCTAATGTTAATTGGTGGTGTGTATAACTCTTTGTTTATCCTTTTTGCTATGATGCTTGATATGCTTATACAACAATAATTTGGTTTCATCTCAATCACGAGATCTAATTTATAATATTGTGCTTTGCAATAAAACTGTTACAAGTTCAGTTATCATTTCCATCAGTTGGTTTAACGTTAGGCCCTGTCAATAACCAATGGCATTTTCTAATCTGTAGGTTAAAGACGAACATTTGCTATTTATTTGCTACACAGTATGCTAATTATAGTTTCGTAAGTATAGTTTTACAAGTCATAATTAAAAGTGTGTCATGCATAGAATTTGAGGCAGTAACCAAGTTAGATTAATATACAAATTTTGGTTGAAAAATATCCTGAAACCCAAAAAGTTTTTGGTGATTAAAAAATAAAATCCCATTGTTTTTGCCTATACATATAATTTAATGTTAGGGTTAGAGTCCCAGTGACCATAGCATAACATGAATAAAATATAACTTTTCAATATTTTTTTTTCTATTTGTTTCTATGCTCTAAACAATGTGATGGCATGGGGGAAAAAAAAATAAAATAAATGTTTTGATTGATTGACATTTAGTGTGTAAGAAGTAAGAACGTTTATGTAACCCTTCTATTATGTTTTGAGTCAAATTGACCCCAGGCTGTTTTAGCTTTATAAAACATTATCCTATGCTCTTTTGATTTCAAATGCAATTCAATTGCAATTTCAGGGGCACTTCTAAAATATTTTGGAGCATCCTCTGCCACTGGTCAGGATGAGCCAACCACCTCCTCCGCTACACATATGTCTCCACAAATTTCTGATATTGAGGATGAAGACCTCTTTGCCTCTACTTCTACCCAGCATGAGCTTTCAGGTGTGCATATCGTGTGTGTGTGTGTGTGTGTGTGTGTGTAGGCTACAAGACAACTGGACAACTGCAATTTAATGTAATTTTAATATTTCTGATCATTTATGAGTAGGACTGTGTTTTTTCACTGCTATGTGTTTTGAGTAATATGACGATATGCTGTCTGATAGAAATGCCTTGAGCTGAACCCCCACTGAGCCCCACTGGCTCACATCTGACTGACAGGATTCGGACTGAGCTGGTTCACAGAGGACCAAGTAAAGTGCCACCTGGCTTTGTTTTCCATAGGAATGAGAGTGATGGGAGAAGTTGCCACCACTAATATTTTAAGAAGACATTAGTAAGTGGTGAAAAGATGGCAAGAAGTTAGCTGATTTATTCAATGAAGAACAACAGCCTCTTTTGCTTCTGCTGCAAATCCAAAAGGAACATCAAATTAACAAGTGCAGGAATGGCAAATTGGAAACATGCAAGCAATTATCTCACATCACATGAAAACAGTACAGAACACCTCAATTGCATGAAAGCATGGAAGGAACTGTCAGTGAGGTTAAAAAGTGGGACAACTATTGATGAGCAGGAGATGGCTCTTCTGGAGGCTGAAAGGGTGAGATGGAGAGCAGTGCTGACACGTCTCACTGCTATAGTGCTGTCACTGGCCATTCGAAATTGAGCTTTAAGGGGACACACAGAAACACTGTTCACACCATCAAATGGGACCTTCCTCAAAGAGGTTGAACTTATGGCCAGGTTTGATCCCATCATGAAAGATCACCTTAACCGTGTTGAAAGAGGAACAGCAAGTCATAACAGCTACCTAGGCCATCATGTGCAGAATGAGCTGATTGATTTGTTGAGCAGCAAAATCATATCTGCTATAGTGGATGACATCAAGCAGGCAAAGTTTTTTCAATAATTTAGGATTGCACCCCAGATGTAATCCTCACAGAACAGTTGTCAGTGGTCATTAGAGTGGTGTCACTGATGGAGAAGCCCCATATCAGGGAACATTTTATGGGATTTTTGGAGGCAGAGGAGTCCACGGGCCAGCACTTGGCATCCATGATCCCGACGAGACTTGAGGAGTTGGGAATTCCTTTTGAAGATCGCAGAGGACAGTCATATGACAACGGGGCAAACATGAAAGGCAAAAATAAGGGAGTTCAAGCCAGACTCTTAGAAAAGAATCCCCGAGCTCTGTTTGTGCCATGTGCGGCACATACACTGAATTTAGTTGTGTGTGATGTTGCTAAGGGATCTGCTGATGCTTTAAGTTACTTTGGTGTCCTGCAAAAGCTGTACACATTATTTTCCGCCTCCACCCAAAGATGGGCCATACTAAAGAACCATGTGAGCATCACCTTAAAGAAGTGGGCAGAAACAAGGTGGGAGAGCAAGGTTAAGAGCATCGAGCCCATGAGGTACCAGGGAGCTGCCGTGAGAGAGGCTTTAATTGAGGTGAGAGACCACACCAAAGACCCTGCTATAAAGGCTGAGGCCCAGTCTTCATTTGAGGAGGTGGGGTCGTACCGCTTCAGTATCTGCACGGTCGTTTGGTATGACATGCTATCTGCAATACAGCATGCCAGCAAACTCATGCAGTCTCCTAACATGCATGTGGACCTAGCCGTGAGTCTCTTGAAGAAGACTGAGCGAGATCTATAGAGCTACAGAGCAACTGGCTTTGTGACTACACAGATGGTGGCCAAAGAGATTTGTGAAATCACAAAAATCAAAGGTCACTTCCTGTCTGTTGTTGACGGCTGTACTACGTTTGAGCTCCGTCACTATATTCTTTTCATTTACTATTTTTAACTTAAAAATCAATTTTATACATCATTGTTTCCGTTTATATAACCCGTGAATATATCCTCTATTGTATTCTACAACAAAAACAACCAAAGCGCCTCGCTATCACTAGGTTTATTTTGATCTCCAGGGTCCGCTATTAGCTTTTAGCCAGTTAGCATCAGCAAGCGTGGTTGCTGCTAACTGCGCTTACATTGCTAATACTCTATTCACACACATTACCACTGCTGTACTCACTGTTGCTTGCTTTAATGGCGGATGAATGTCTCCACTCTGTGCAGCTCGAGCTCGAGGCCGTGGGGAAGCAGATTCGCGACCTGGAACAGAGGCAGGCCCAGCTGAGAGAGCGGAGAGCCGCGCTGGAATCATCACGGGCTGACGCTCACAAGTCCGGGGTAAGTATACAGCGTACTGTTAACAGTCCCACCACGTCTACTCCGTGTGTTTCTCTGCACAGGCCCGGTGCACCCAGGACGCGATCTTCCCAGATGTCCTCCACTGCGACGCCGGGACACCACGGACCCTGGGTGCATCCACAGCGGAGGACGCGAGCTGGGTCCCGGGCGACTACTTCTCCCCCTCCTGCCTTCGAGATCTCCATCCAGAACCGCTTCTTTTCTGGGAGCGTCCTAGACTGTTTCGCGCTGATGGATTACACCCCAGCAGAATCGGAGCGGAGCTTCTCTCTGACAACATCTCCAGGACACTTCGCTCCATGTGACTAGTAAGACAATTCTCAAATAACCATTATGATGAGTTTTGTTCCACCCGCTTAAATGCTAAAAGTACTTGCGCTGTAAAACCTATTAAGACTGTGTCTGTTCCCCGAATAGTGAGGTCAAAATATAAATATAAATATAATGTAGGATCTAGAAAAAATCTTATCGTTATTAAACCAGAAAAATGTAAAGTAAATGAACAAAAACAATTTTTAAAGTTTGGGCTCATAAATATTAGATCACTCGCACCAAAAGCAGTTATTGTAAATGAAATGATCACCGATAATAGTTTTGATTTACTCTGCTTGACTGAAACCTGGCTAAAACCAAATGATTATTTTGGTCTAAATGAGTCTACTCCACCAAACTACTGTTATAAGCATGAGCCCCGTCAGACTGGTCAACAATATATAGTGATATTCTCAATGTTACTCAGAAAACAGGATACAGGTTTAACTCATTCGAAATACTTCTGCTTAATGTTACTCTGTCAGACATGCAAAAGAAATCTAATGTATCTCTTGCTCTGGCTACTGTGTATAGACCACCAGGGCCGTATACAGAATTCCTGAAAGAATTTGCAGATTTCCTCTCAGACCTTCTAGTTACAGTTGATAAGGCGCTAATCATGGGAGATTTTAATATTCACGTTGATAATGCAAATGATACATTAGGACAGACCGGGCCCACTCATCGTTTTAATCATACACTAGATTTAATTATATCGCATGGAATCGATCTTACTGCTATAGATATCGTACCTCAAAGTGATGATATTACAGACCATTTCCTTGTATCGTGCATGCTGCGTATAACTGATATTAACTATATGTCGCAGCGTTACCGTCTGGGCAGAACTATTGTTCCAGCCACCAAAGAAAGATTCGCAAATAACCTGCCTGATCTATCTCAACTGCTAATTATACCCAAAAATACACACGAATTAGACGAAATTATTGACAACATGGGCACTATTTTCTCTAATACATTAGAAGCTGTTGCCCCAATCAAATTGAAAAAAGTTAGAGAAAAACGTACTGTACCATGGTATAACAGTAATACTCACTCTCTCAAGAAATTAACTCGTAGTCTTGAACGCAAATGGAGAAAAACTAACTTAGAAGTTTTTAGAATTGCATGGAAAAACAGTATGTCCAGCTATAGACAGGCTCTAAAAACTGCTAGGGCAGAGCATATACACAAACTCATAGAAAATAACCAAAACAATCCAAGGTTTTTATTTAGCACAGTGGCTAAGTTAACAAATTACCAGATGCCACCTGATTCAAATATTCCACCAACGTTAAATAGTAATGACTTTATGAATTTCTTCACTGATAAAATAGATAACATTAGAAATACAATAGCGAATGTAGATTCTACAGCGTCTAACACTTCAGTTTCATCCATCGCACCCAAAGATAAACTGCAGCGCTTTACAACCATAGGACAGGAAGAGCTAAATAAACTTATCACTGTATCTAAACCAACAACATGTTTATTAGATCCTGTACCCTCTAAATTACTGAAAGAGCTGTTACCTGTAGCCGAAGAACCGCTTCTCAATATCATAAACTCGTCGTTAACTTTAGGACACGTCCCAAAACCATTCAAGCTGGCGGTTATCAAGCCTCTTATTAAGAAACCAAAACTAGATCCTAGTGTACTGGCAAATTATAGGCCTATTTCAAATCTTCCATTTATGTCTAAAATTTTAGAAAAAGTTGTGTCTGCTCAATTGAGCACCTTCCTGCATAAAAATGATCTGTATGAAGAATTTCAGTCAGGTTTCAGGCCCCACCATAGCACAGAAACTGCACTTGTTAAAATTACAAATGACCCTCTTCTTGCGTCAGATCAAGGCTGCATCTCATTTCTAGTCTTACTTGATCTTAGTGCTGCGTTCGACACCATAGATCATGACATACTCATAGATCGATTACAAAACTATACAGGTATTCAAGGGCAGGCTCTAAGATGGTTTAGATCCTACCTGTCCGATCGCTACCATTTTGTTTACTTAAATGGGGAGTCATCTCATTTATCATCAGTAAAATATGGAGTGCCACAAGGATCCGTCCTAGGTCCCCTTCTATTTTCAATATATATGTTGCCCCTTGGTAATATTATTAGAAAATACGGAATTAGCTTCCACTGTTATGCTGATGATACTCAGCTATATATCTCAACGAGACCAGATGAAACTTCCCAATTATCTAAGCTAACAGAGTGTGTTAGACAGAAAGACAGAAATATTAATTATTGGACCAAAAAACACTACACAGAATCTTGTAGATTACAATCTGCAACTAGACGGATGTACTGTTACTTCCTCTACAGTCAGAAATCTGGGTGTTATATTAGACAGCAATTTGTCTTTTGAAAATCATATTTCCAATGTTACAAAAACTGCATTCTTCCATCTTAGAAACATTGCCAAGCTACGAAACATGTTATCTGTTTCTGATGCAGAAAAGCTAGTTCATGCATTCATGACCTCTAGACTGGACTATCGTAATGCACTTCTAGGTGGTTGTCCTGCTTCTTCAATAAACAAGCTACAGGTCGTCCAAAATGCAGCAGCTAGAGTCCTTACCAGGTTAAGAAAATATGATCATATTACCCCAATTTTACAGTCTCTGCACTGGCTACCTATTAAGTTCTGTATCAGTTACAAATTATCATTACTTACATATAAGGCCCTAAATGGTTTAGCTCCAGCGTACCTAACTAGCCTTCTACCACAGTACAACCCATCACGCACCCTAAGGTCACAAAACGCTGGACTTTTGGTAGTTCCTAGGATAGCAAAGTCCACTAAAGGAGGTAGAGCTTTCTCACATTTGGCTCCCAAACTCTGGAATAGCCTTCCTGATAATGTTCGGGGTTCAGACACACTCTCTCTGTTTAAATCTAGATTAAAAACACATCTCTTTCACCAAGCATTCGAATAATGTATCTTTTTAACTGTTAGTGTAGTTGCATCTGTTCAAAGGTGCATTTTTATTCATTAACTTGGGTTAAACTAATTTTACTTTGTTGGATCAGCAGCTATGCTAATGATGTCTCTATGTGTTTCTCTGTTTCTGCTGGATCTTCATCCCGTGGTAACTAGGATTTAAACAAGCTCCAGTCTGGATCCAGAACACCTGAGAAGAGATGATGCTGACCCTCAGAGGACCCCAGATGATGCTAACCTTGAATCAACAAACAGAACTAACAAATATTGCTAAATGTGTCACTGAATCATATAATAACTTAATTAATAATATTGATAGTTCATCGTCTAGCTGACTACGTCTTGTATTATTATTGTTATTATTTTTATTTTTTCTAAAATCCTGTCAAATGTGCAAAAACTACTAGCTACTACTAAATATTGTAGAAACATAATTTTCTGTAAAGTTGCTTTGTAACGATTTATTTTGTAAAAAGCGCTATACAAATAAACTTGAATTGAATTTAATTGAAAAATTGAATTGAATCACATGATGAGCCTTTCAGTGATGCACTTAGGAAGTTGGAGGTTGAATTCTTCAATGTTGTCGTTGATGCAGCCACGTCAGCCATCAAAGAGAGATTTTCCACATTGGAAAATGTGGGAAAGAAATTCAGAGTTTTGACCAATTTCCCAAGTCTTGCAGACGTGGAGCTGACAGATCAATGCGAGGCACTTGCCACCACACTGCACTTTAAGGGGCACTCTGATCTGGACAGTAAAGAGCTTGTGCAGGAAATTAAGAACTTCCCTGACCTGCCATCAAAGACCATGAGCCTCCTTGAGCTTATCACTTTTATGGAAGATTAAGATCTATCGGAGATCTACCCCAACTTTTGGACTGCTCTCAGGATTGCATTTACTCTGCCAGTCACTGTGGCTCAAGCAGAGAGAGAAGCTGATCAAGTCATACCTGAAGTCCACCATGTCCCAGGATCAGCTCACCGGACTTGCCGTCATCAGTATCAATCACTTAATAGGGGAGCAGATTGCACACGATGACATCATTGATGATTTTGCATCAAGGAAGGCAAGAAAGGTCAGGTTTGTTTTCTGTTCTTTAGTTTGTTTTCTGTTCTGGGCCTATGCCCTCTTTAGTGTTTTTTCACATTTGTGTAATGAAGAATTTGTGTTATTTAGAATATTTATTCTATATTTTATTTGTATAATATTCTTAATATTTTTTGTTGATAATAATATTGTTGCTCTCTGCTTTTGTTACTTTTTATATATCTGATTGTATACATTTTTTGCATATTAATATAGTGTATATTTATTTAAGTTCTGATAACTTATACTCATATTTTGTGCAGAATGGTGTTCATTGTCCTTTGGCAATGTTGGAGGTGGAAATTGTGCACCTTAAAAAGTGTGTTTGCTGTTTAAATTGCAATAGTTAATAACTTAATTCTCTTAAGTCTGGCTTTCTAATGAAGGATTTGTGCAATTGAGAAATTATCACTTATGTTGTTATAATAAAATATGACTGTTTGTGCAGAACTTTGTTTGTTATTTTTGTGTGTGTGGTGGGGGGGGGGGGGGCGCTCGAAAGGGTCTCGCCCAGGGTGTATTTCAATGTAGAACCGCCACTGCTTTGTTCAACACTCTGTTGTATAAAAATGTGCTACATAAACTCACTCACTAACTTGTGTGATTATTCCTTTGAGTAAAATAAAGTTTGAATTATTTTATTAGTAGTAGTAGTTGCGTGTGCATCCCATTAAACAGTAGTGATGTATTTCTGGCACAGTGGCATCAAGATATCCAAACTTTTTTGACAGATTGCCTCGATTCCGATACCTTTAAGATTCTGTGTGTATATGATATGAGGCTAGTTTTGGTGAAATGAAACGGTCAAAATGCTCATGAAGTGACTCTCAGAGCAGATTGTGACCACGAGCGTCACACTCTTCAGTGTGTGTGTGTGTGTGTGTGTGTGTAATACCCAAAACCATGCATCTGCTTCATTCATTCACAGAGACACAGAGAACACAGTATATGTATTTAAACAGTGTTTCTGTGGATTAATATTCACAGACACCAGTCCATATCACTGTTTAATTGAAGCACCAAATTGAAGCACCATTCTGCTGCTGTTGTTCTTTGAATAAGTGAATATAAAGGATATACAATAAATGAAATGCCAAAAGAACATAGAATAATAAACCTTTGTTTTTATCAAAAGTAAATCATCACACCACATAAGATATAAAGGTGTAAATTTATCCAGTTTAATAAAAGAAATGAAAACTAATAAAATAAGACTCCAGTATTTTTCTCACATCATGCTAAAGTTATGTTGTATTAAAACATGATACTTGACTCTGAACTGCTACTAATAATTATTCTTTTGTCGATATATTCTGACCATTGGGCCCGTCTCACACCGAGATCGCCTACACTTCATCACTTCATCACTTCGTCGTTGTTTGTTAACACTTTACTGTCTCAGACTTCAGAACTCGTCCAGGCCTCGAGACACTACTGTTACCATGGAAGCGTTTCAGTCCTGTAACATGAGAGCGCGTAAACCACAGTCACGTGTCCCTGATTAGCGCCCACCCATTGGCCGGCGTTCCGTGACGTCACGCGACCTGGCTGCCTTTTTAAAAAGACGGCGGGAATCGCTCTCTTTATTTCTTCGGTTCTGCTGAGAAGAGCGTTCTCTGTCCCGCGTTCATTCGCAGAAAACCGCGCGATGGTGCGAACTAAAGCTGATAGCGTTCCCGGCGCGTACAGGAAAGGTGAGAGAAATCACACACTGCTCTTTCTGTCGATGCTGTAAATATTCGCAGCGCGTTTGTTTATGTCTTCATCATCTCCCGCCAATCTGACGCGACTCAAACATCAACACTCGGTTAATTCAGTAACTGTATTTTGTGTTTGTGAGGGGAAACTCTTTTATACCGATATGAACTATATTAATCCGTAAACATTGACCGCCGTTGTTTGTTGACTAGCAATCATTGGAGTTAAACACTGATACTACTATTAATATAACACGGTGAGTTATTAAAGGAGTATTTTCCCAGCTGAATCATCTCATTATTATTGTTTGAACTCTAAAAGCTAGTAAATGCCAGCGATGTTTGTTTTAAATTGAGTTTAATTTGGACCAAATGAAATGGCGCCACTTTCATCCGCGTCGCGATGAAGCGCTCCGGAAGCGGAACTACATTATTTCTCACTGCGTGACTCGTGTTGTGTTGTGCTGGGTTTATTAATTGTTGATAAATAATTTGCTGTGTTTTTGTTTCAGCTGTTGCTGCCTCTGCGCCTCGAAAATCCCTCGGCGCTTCCGGCTCCGTGAACGCGCACAGCAGCGGCGCGCAGTCGGGCACGCCTGGTGAGTGCGCGCACGCAAACCTCTCTGTCGTGTAAATGAGACTCGTTCTGTCAGTTTTACAGTTAGGATCAGTCGTGTTGTTTTCCTGCCGGTGAAGACCGTGTGAGAAGGATAACCCGATCTGATCTCTGTAGACTGTCACAGTAGCTTTAACCAGCTCAGTTCTGCTGTGAAGGGATCATTTCGGTTAAGTGATGACGTAAGAAGCGCTGTTTCCGGGTCCAAGCCTCAACTTGCTTCACTTGAGAATACGACCTCAGCAGCCGTTTATGAGCACTGTTTATTCATATTAATCATTTAAGCTAAATGCTTTCAAACTTACGGTATACACTACAGTCTCCGTGCTCACAGCGTCCCAAACACAAATAATATTTATTTTTTTATATTTATATCTTCATTGTCTGCCTATCTGGGACTTCGGTATGGAGTTAAAGGTTAAGATTATAACTTTATCGCTAGTATTCTATCACATTGTGAGTTTATATTAGCACCGTTTGTTGTTTTCTCGTGGTAACTGATAGTGTTTGGACACGGAAGCACTGCTATGTGACGTCAGACTTAACAAGCGAATAGTGACAGCTGTGTTAGCTTCAGTGACGTGAGTGTTCTGGTGTGTGTGTGTGTGTGTGCTCCAGCTAAGAGTAAGTACGCGGGGGGTAACCCTGTGTGTCCGCGGCCCACTCCCTCGTGGCAGAAGGGCATCGGAGACTTCTTCGGTGGCCCCAGTCGGAAACCAGAGAAGGAGAACCTTCACCCCGCGCCTGATGATGAAGATGATGAAGAGGCGGGCGGCAGCGGCGTGGCTAAAGTGCCCAGGAAGTGAGTGCTGGGAGGACTTCCTCTTCCTGTCTGCTGTGTTGGTTTGAGTCGGGACTGAGTCGTGTTCTGTGTTTCAGGTCCAGACCCATCATTGATGATGAAGATGAGGAAGAGGATTGATCTCTTGATCTTCAGTTTACATGTTTCATTGATGCTTGAGTATTTTTAGTGTAAATCTTTGTAAATACTTTTAATGGATGTCTCGCTGGTTTTGTACAGAGGTTTAATAAAATGATTTTTCAGAGTTGTTGTTCCGATCTCTACAGAGTGAGACTAAACCTGATCTGATGACCGATGTGTGTTTAACAAGCCCTCGAGGGTTCAGTCTTTGACTCTTAGGAGTTCAGTATTGTGATGCATCCAGGAATAAAGAGTCTCGAGGACGAATATATATTACTTTAGATCTTGATGCTAGATGGAGATGTCGCATGACAAATAGCTATTATGGTCTTCTCTTGATTCCTGCATGTCTTGTGAAGGCTGACTGTGGCATTGGCTTTCATTAAATCGCTCATGTTAATGTTATTTACACAAGACTCAAGCCTTTATATCTGCACACAGCTGTTTAGTGCAAAGCACTGGAATACACTGATGACTTGTAATTATCTCTGGTATATACAGTTCAATTGTTTAATGTGGTTAAAAGCTTCAGTTTGTGATTACAAAGCATCTCTGATGGAGCGAGGGGGAAACTTTTCACTTCCTAAATAATAGTAATTTAAAAAGTAGGGATGAAGTATAGATGTATGATTATGAGTATTGATAAAACGTGTCTATACTAAGGGGTTTTTGTTTACCAGATATTTTTTTTTTAAGCAAAAAATAATCCATACAATTTTCATTAAACTGAATGAATAACCTATGTTAGCACTTGGTAAGTAATGTGGCAGGTGTTTTCCTGAACACATGATGCAGGACAGACTCCATCTACCGAGCGGTCACTCGCAGACAGAGCAGTGTTTCTCAAGAGTGACCACACCACAGTGATGTTCGAGAACAACACAACAGCGCAGAAAAACATTTTGAGTTCTTTCACAATAAACCTGTTGAAATTGTACCCTACTTTGTGCAGTACATTTATTTAAATTTGAATGTTACAAGTTCATATTTCCCCTGTTCTATTCTTTTATTAATATAAATCGTAGCCTACACTCAGAATGAAGAGGTTGTATTTTATGCATGCGATGCGACAGTCTGTTATTGGCAGTCTTGAGAAGATGAACCATGGTTTTACTGAAGTGTCCGCAGTTTAACTCTAGTGTTTTTAGATTCACATGCTTACCACTACAGTAAACATTTCAACCATGTGTAAACAAAAATATAACTTGATTTGTTGCAATTAACTGGAGTTGAGTGTTAAAAACTGTCAAATTTAAAAGTAACATATCATATCAAAAACCAAATTAGTATCGCCCAACCATAATAAAAAGGCTAATTTTAATATATTTTAACATAACAGTCCTTTTGTTATTATTTCTATATTGGATTTGGCAGTATAATTAGAGAAATGTAGCTAAAGTTAATTTTAGAGACACATCAACTCATATTAATGACAGATGAGTCAGAGCTGTATTCACTGTGATTTACTGCGGTATTAGAGACAGCTATGGAGCATTAATAGTTGGTGATTTTAATATCCATGTCGATAATGAAAAAGATGCATTGGGATCAGCATTTATAGACATTCTGAACTCTATTGGTGTTAGACAACATGTTTTAGGACCTACTCATTGTCGAAATCATACTCTAGATTTAATACTGTCACATGGAATTGATGTTGATAGTGTTGAAATTATTCAGCCAAGTGATGATATCTCAGATCATTATTTAGTTCTGTGTAAACTTCATATAGCCAAAATTGTAAATTCTACTTCTTCGAAGAACCATCACTTCTACCACAAAAGACTGCTTTTTAAGTTATCTTCCTGATGTATCCGAATTCCTTAGCATATCCAAAACCTCAGAACAACTTGATGATGTAACAGAAACTATGGACTCTCTCTTTTCTAGCACTTTAAATACAGTTGCTCCTTTACGCTTAAGGAAGGTTAAGGAAAACAGTTTGACACCATGGTATAATGAGCACACTCGCACCCTAAAGAGAGCAGCCCGAAAAATGGAGCGCAGCTGGAGGAAAACAAAACTAGAGGTATT
This sequence comes from Carassius auratus, assembly GCF_003368295.1. Taxonomy (NCBI): domain Eukaryota; kingdom Metazoa; phylum Chordata; class Actinopteri; order Cypriniformes; family Cyprinidae; genus Carassius; species Carassius auratus. Next base: position 1,539,780 of record NC_039267.1, read on the forward strand.
TCGTATTGCTTGGCGGGAAAGTAGCATATTCTACAGAAAAGCATTAAAAACTGCTAGATCTGATTACTTTTCTCCTCTTTTAGAAGAAAACAAACATAACCCCAGGTATTTATTCAATACAGTGGCTAAATTAACGAAAAATAAAGCCTCAACAAGTGTTGACATTTCCCAACACCACAGCAGTAATGACTTTATGAACTACTTTACTTCTAAAATCGATACTATTAGAGATAAAATTGCAACCATTCAGCCGTCAGCTACAGTATCACATCAGACAGTGCACTATAGACCCCCTGAGGAACAGTTCCACTCATTCTCTACTATAGGAGAGGAAGAATTGTATAAACTTGTTAAATCATCTAAACTTACAACATGTGTGTTAGACCCTATACCATCTAAGCTCCTAAAAGAGGTGCTTCCAGAAGTCATAGGTCCTCTTCATTTATATGACAGAGAATGATACTGATCTGTACTTTACTATGTCTAAATTAAAGAAAGCTATGTGTATGTATGCATGTACCAGGAGTACCTTATAAAAAACCCACAACATATTCCTCATAAAGTTGATTCTGATTGATTATTATTCTGATTCTTATCCCTAATTATGATTATTGTCTCAGCCAGATATTGTTCCTCACTCCAGAGCAGCAGGTGGCAGTAAAGCACCCATTAGTTGGTTTGCCAATCTCCAAAAACACGATGAAAAACGAGAAGAAGAAAAAGAAGAAGATGACGAGCAGCTTCCCTGTATTGCAGAGTCTCAAGACCGGTATGGTTAAGAATCATTAGGAGGTTTTTTATTATATTATGTCTGCCTATTTAATTATAAAAAATAAAGGAGGTGATGTTTTATTTATGTGGGTCCCATCTTTTATAGGTATTATAGAAAATGAAAAGGTACACAAAATAATTCAATTCAATTCAAGTTTATTTGTATAGCGCTTTTTACAATACAAATCGTTACAAAGCAGCTTTACAGAAAATTATGTTTCTACAATATTTAGTAGTAGCTTATAAGTGGTGACTGTCAATTTGTGCACGTTTGACAGGATTTGTAGAAAAATTAATACAATACGTATTCAGCCAGACGATGAACATTATTGATATTTATAATTAATAATTATTATATGATGCAGTCACACATGTAGCAATAATTGTTAGTTCTGTTGTTGATTCAGGGTTAGCATCATCTGAGGTCCTCTGAGGGTCAGCATCATCTCTTCTCAGGTGTTCTGGATCCAGACTGGAGCTTGTGTAAATCCTAGTTACCACGGGATGAAGATCCCAGCAGAAACAGAGAAAACACATAGCTGCTGATCCAACAGAGTTAAATTAATTAGTTTAAACCAAGCTAAAGAATAAGAATGCACATTTGATCAGATACAACTACACTCACAATTTAAGAGATGCATTATTCGAATGCTTGGTGAAAGAGATGAGAGTTTTTAATCTAGATTTAAACAGAGAGAGTTTGCGACTTTGTGACCTTAGGGAGCGTGATGGGTTGTAGCGTGGTAGAAGGCTAGTTAGGTACGCAGGAGCTAAACCATTTAGGGCCTTATAGGTATAGCCAAGAAAGCACTTCAAAAAGAGAGTATAGAAGCAGTCATGAGCCTTTCAATATCAGAAGGAAAGAGTATAGTGTGGGGAAAAAATATTAAAGAATGGCAACAAAGGTGGGATCAAGAACAAAAAAGAAGACATTTATACTCAACTAAAAAAAAAAAAAAAAAAAAGGTACTGTGGAGAAAAAGTCAAGAAACAGGAGACAAGACTATAGTTACCAGATTAAGAATAGAGCATAATAAATTAAATAGCACTCTTCATATAATGGGGAAATATCTTACTGGGTTTTGTGATCAGTGCCAAATACCAGAGACTGTAGAACATGTGCTTATTAATTGTTGAAAATATGGATTACAGAGGGTAGATATGATAAAAGACATGGGAAACATATGACTAACAGGACATGGAGTAAAGAGTATAGTGGACTGCAGCAGGAGTGAACAAGGAGTTGCTTTCCGACTTAAACAGGACTAATGACAAGAATATGATGACTGAAGTATATGGGAAATAACTAGAACCAGAAGATGGCAGTAATGCAACGTCAAGGATGCCACCTGCCATTAAAACCCAAAGGAGAAGAAGAAGCTGCAGTGTCGCTCCTCCACCGCTGGGGGTCAGAGCGTGGCGCTCGCGCGGCTCCGTCGGCTCGACTTCCGGTCGTGCTCTTCTTCTTCCTCTTCCGCTCTCCGGATCATCATGGTGGGTATCTGATTATTTTGCTCTTGACAATCTTCTGTAATCCTCCTCTTTCGCAGCTCGGTTCATGAACGCAGACAGAGGAGTGTGATGCGGGGCTTGTGTGGCGCGCGTGTGTGTGAGTATGACGCGGCAGATGAGCGGCGCGACAGATTCGGACGCGATAAATCAGCGCGAGCCACTCCGCTCAGTTATACTCTTACTGAGTGTGTTTCACAGTAATATTTTCTCACTGTTTTTCATAGTTATGCTCACACTGAGTGTGTTTCTCAGTAATACTACCTCATACTGTGTGTTTCACAGTAATACGTCACATAATGCTCTCACACACTGTATGTTTCTCAGTAATGCTCACACCGAGCGTGTTTCACGGTAATGCTCTCACCGAGCGTGTTTCACGGTAATGCTCTCACTCCGAGCGTGTTTCACGGTAATGCTCTCACTCCGAGCGTGTTTCACGGTAATGCTCACACCGAGCGTGTTTCACGGTAATGCTCACACCGAGCGTGTTTCACGGTAATGCTCACACCGAGCGTGTTTCACGGTAATGCTCACACCGAGCGTGTTTCACGGTAATGCTCACACCGAGCGTGTTTCACGGTAATGCTCTCACTCCGAGCGTGTTTCACGGTAATGTTGTATACTCCTGATCAGATATGGAGGATCTGACCGGTTCAGGTCTGTAGAGCGCTTCCGTTTGGCCCATAATGCACCGCAGCTAGCAGACTAGCCTTAAAGCCCATTCACACTAGAAGAGAAACTAGAGTCACAATGTTTACTCTCAGCGCACATGTGTCTGTCTCGTGACCACAGGTTGATTCTGATTGGCTGTCGGTAGGTCTGCAAGTGTTTTCTCTGTGATTATCATCATACTACTTTAATATTGATCCTGAAGAGTGTCAGTAGTTATTGTTGTGAGCAGGGTGTGTGTGTGTGTGTGTTAATCAGTGTTTCTGAGCAGTTGTGTGTATGCTCTGTTCCTCCGCAGGGCCGCGTCAGGACCAAGACGGTGAAGAAGGCCGCTCGGGTCATCATTGAGAAGTACTACACCCGGCTGGGCAGTGACTTCCACACGAACAAGCGTGTGTGCGAGGAGATCGCCATCATCCCCAGCAAGAAGCTGCGCAACAAGATCGCTGGGTGAGCCGTCGCACTGCATGCTGGGACACCGCTCCAAGTCAGTGTGAAGCTCTTCAGTGTCTCGCTGAGGGTTTCTACATCTCGTTAGATCATTAACGAACTGTTAGATGCGCTCGGACACATCACATGATTCAAATAAGAGCAAATATCTGTCAGTGAGGAAAGAACTTGTTTTCCCTTCAGTGAAGCTGGTTTTTCAGAGCACACTGGCAGATATTTGTTCTGATCAGATGTAAATCTGGAATATCAGATATCTATCTTCTGGAAATTGAAATGAAAAGATGGCGATCTGTTGCAAGTCTGAAGTGTCACTAATACACATTTATGTTTAGAGACCAAGTGTCGCACTGCATTCAGGTCCGATATTCTTTACTTGTTCTGAAGCCTTTCATGCTCTTCATAAACCTGCAGACGCACAGTAGACCACTCAGATCCGCTCTCTGTCCTCGTTAGGGTTAACAAGCAGCGAGTCAAACCACCAGGCTTGCTTAAAGTCTCTTAAAACCGTCAGTCCTGTGTCGAAAGTGACTGTGGAGTGACTGGTCTCCAGGTCATTGATAGAACAGGAAGAGCAAGTGAAAGACTTTCCCGTGTTTGCTGGATCCTGTTCCTCACAAACCCTGAATCTTTCACACAGTCTTTTACTGAAACTACAATTAATGTCTTTGTTTAGATGAAACTGGAAAAATGATCTGATTCATCTTAATGAATAATACGCAAATTAAAAACTGAGCTGCATGTAAACTAGGGATGTCAGTGATCTGTTAATTGTCAATGAGATGCGACTGATTAAAACTGTCGATGGTCTGTTAACTGATGTAATGTTTGGCTGCGTGCGGCTCGTGAGTGACGGTATATAAACACATCATTCATTCACAATGTACAAATTAACCTTTAAATGTGATTTTAAACTTTAAAAGTACATTAAAATTGAAACAACGCACGTTATTCAACACTGAAAGCAATATAAATGTAGTAACTTAGTAATTTCTTATTGTGCGCTTTGCTGCGGGACACAGGACTGAAAGACTATCCTGCCACTTGTTAATAAGTTCATACGACTTAATAATTTGTGGCAACTGTCCTTTTTGCACTACTGTGTTCCCCAAATAACCCATGATTTAACTGAAATAAGGGAGCAAATTATTAAATCTTTAGTTTCCCTTCCCATGTTTACCACAGTAAGAGATGTGAAAACGGTGACAGAAAAAATAAAATAAACCTGTGAGATTAGAGCAGTAGTTCCCGAGCGGGGGTTGCGAGATGATTTACAGAAACTTTTTTTTTTCTTTTTTATATATATATATTAATGCGAGATGCTGGAAAAAAAAAGTCTGAAATACACATTTAAGTCTTTATTTTATTACACTTTGTCTGTTTGCGTCTGTAGATTTTGCGTGAATTCAACAAAAGTTAGCGTTGTAAATCAGCTGTTTACTTGTAATCTTAAAAATGAAATTAAAATTATAAAAATATAAAATTCTGCTCCACCCATTGACCAAATCTGGGTCATGATTGGGAAATCCATACATGTATGTAAGGCGTTTTTTCTGAATACAAAGTTATTGTTGTATGCGTGTTATAGGCAGCTTGTTCATATTCTGTCTGTAAGCATTTCACAGTTATGGATGTATTTGTTTTTGTCCATAATTTGTTAATAAAATAGCCTGGCTTAGAGATTGTGTTCCTTTTTGTTATAGCTCTGTCAGCATGTAACCAAATCGCAAATCCTCACAAGAGGGAAACACAGAGGGGGGGGGGGTCGCGGGTCGTCAGCAATCTAATATTGGGGGTCGCGGTCTGAAAAGTTTGGGAACCCCTGGATTAGAGGGTTAGACTGTGAAGATTTAGGAAAAGAAAATGCTTAAATGTTTTTGAATTTGTGGAAATTCTTGACCAACCGGCAAATATGAACAAAGCCACATAAATGAAGACTAAAGCCTCGATCGATACATCTGACAAAAAAAGCTTTTATACCACACTAGTCATAATCAGAGTTTATAATTTGTAAATGAATATATGCTGGATTTAAAAAAATCAATTAATAGCCGTTGTGACCGACACTCAACACACGTTTTGCAGAGCATTCAGTGATTTCACTAAACCGTGACTCTATACAACCATAGACTGTATAAAAACATGGACGTAGTGTCCGTGACGTCACCCGTAGACTCCTGAAGTGTGTTTTTGAAGCCTAAAGTGTGTAGAGAGGGCCGTCGCCATCCTGGCAGCGTGTCACCGCGCGACTCTCCCGGACAATCAAAAATGGGCAAAAAGGCGGGAGCTGATTGCTGAAGCCACACCCACCTAGCACGACGGCAGTGTCAGCAGCGGCAAACCACCTGTCACTCAAGTGGCTATGCACTTAATTATGCAGAACTTTAAGGCTCAATATCATTTAAACGGATGAGTTATAAAAAAATTCACCCCCCTCACAGTTGTCATGAAGAGCAAAATTAGCAATATACTGTAGTTATATACCCCCGGAGCAGTGTACACACACACACTGTGAACACACACACACACCCCCGGAGCAGTGAACACACACACACACCTGGAGCAGTGAACACACACACACACCTGGAGCAGTGAACACACACACACACACACACACCCCCGGACAGAGATGTATAAAGTACTAGAGAACCATACTTGAGTAAAAGTACAAGTGCTCTATCAAAAAAGTGACTTGAGTAGAAGTAGAAGTGCTCTTTAAGCACCACACTTAAGTAGAAGTACTAAAGTATTCAACATTTTTTGTACTTAAGTATTGCAAGTAGTCTATTTTAAAATTTACTACTCAAGTACTGAAAGTAAAAGTACAAGTATTGTGTTATGTAGCTATTAAAGAAAGTAGTCAAAAGTTTGAACATATTGTTTTTACTATTTCAAATGATTAACCTAAAGGACAATCACAATTCCTTTGACTGTAACTTCTTGTAAACAAAAAACGGTTACTAGGGTTAGTTAGCCCAATTTGCAAAATGATGTCATTAATAACTTACCCTCATGTTGTTTCAAACCCATAAGACATCAGAGGGTCATTTAGAATTTTTTGAAGCATCGAAAATACATTTTGGTCCAAAAATAGCAAAAACTATGACTTTATTCAGCATTGTCTTTCTTCCTGTCTGTTTTAAGCAGTTAAAAACAGCAGTTGTGAGATCTGGTTCGCGAACGAATCATCGATGCACATCCGGACTCTGAACAGTCACCATCGAACGAAACGTTTAAACAGTTGCGTCTCCAATACGCATTAATCCACGGATGAATTAAGACGTTCTTGTTTATGTTCTGACACCCTCGGATTAAACAAAGTCAATATCCGACTAAAATCATTGTCAAACAGTACACTGACTGAACTGAGTGAGAAGAACAAGATGAACACCAGCCGAGTCAGATAATCTCGTTTCGGTCAGAACCTAGAACGCGTCCGATTCGTGAACACTCGAGCTGAAACTGTCCACCTGTGATTTAGCGTGAAGCAAACCGACATTACAGCGTTTGGAAGAACGTTTTATTTGGTGATGATTCTGAACTGATTCAATGTTATGAGCCATGTGCAGTCAACGCCAATGACGCCATTGCATCGAGCGCAAAAGAATCGGTGAACTGTTTTCTTCAACTGGTTTATTGAATCGAACTGTCAGAAATCAATCAATCACCTTTATTTATATAGTGCTTTAAACAAAATACATTGCGCCAAAGCACTGAACAACATTCATTTGGAAAACAGTGTCTCAATAATGCAAAATGATAGTTAAAGGCAGTTCATCATTGAATTCATTGATGTCATCTCTGTTCAGTTGAAATAGTGTCTGTTTTAATTTGCAATCAAGTCAACGATATCGCTGTAGATGAAGTGACCCCAACTAAGCAAGCCAGAGGCGACAGCGGCAAGGAACCGAAACTCCATCGGTGACAGAATGGAGAAAAAAACCTTGGGAGAAGGTCTAACGTTACTGGTCATCCGAAAACCGATGCAACCGGTTCTTGACTCGTGAACGAGTCATTATCTGGCTCGGCTCGGTGTTCATCTCTCTCTTCACAGCAGTTCATTTCAGCACCGCAGTGTCGCTTTGGCTGTTCCAGCTCAATCAAACTGATCTCAGTTCTGGATGGTTTGTAACTGGAATGTTCTGTAACTATAATTTTTTACAAATAACATGCTGCACATAAAAAAAAATATCGAGTAAAAGTAATAATGATTCAACGAAATAAGATACCGCGAAATGCAATAAGATAATACCCCTACAAATACAGTACCGCTATTAGTACTTACACACACACACTGTGAAACACACCCGGACATAAACCACCCCACCCCCGGAGCAGTGAACACACACACACACCTGGAGCAGTGAACACACACACACTGTGAACACACACCCCCGGAGCAGTGAACACACACACACACCTGGAGCAGTGAACACAGCTTAATACGATCATTGTATTGGAGACATGCTACAAATAAGCTTGATCTGTAAATCTGTGTTGATCATGAGGAAGATTAAAGCAGATGAACAAATGTTGTTAACGGAGCGCTGGCTAAAGACCCCCGCAGTGATAATAATAATTAATAATAATTCTTTACATTTTATATAGCGCTTTTCTAGACACTCAAAGCGCTTACATAGTCAGGGGGTATCTCCTCATCCACCACCAGTGTGCAGCATCCACCTGGATGATGCGACGGCAGCCATATTGCGCCAGAACACCCACCACACACCAGCTCACTGATGGAGAGGAGACAGAGTGATGAAGCCAATCAGCAGATATAGGGATTATTAGGAGGCCATGATGGTCAGAGGCTAATGGGTGAATCTGTCCAGGATGCCAAGGTCATCCTGGGATTTTTACTGACCACAGAGAGTCAGGACCTCAGTTAAACGTCTCACCCGAAGGACGGTGCTTGTTGACAGTATAGTGTCCCCATCACTACACTGGGCCACTAGGACCCACACAGACCACAGGGTGAGCGCCCCCTGCTGGCCTCACTAGCACCAAATGTGATGTGTGACCCTGGAGCACAAGACCAGTCACGAGGGTCAGATTTCTACATCGAAGAGCTGAATAAATCATCTCTCCATTTGATGTATCTCAGACAAATATTGTTCTCCTAACAAACCATACAACTATTTGAAAATCTGGAATCTGAGGGAGCAAAGTTGTTCAAATGAAGTTCTTAGCAATGTGTATTACTGATCAAACATTAAGTTTTTTCATAAGTTCACTGTAGGAGTTTTACTAAATATCTTCATGGGACATGATCTTAATATTCTAATGATTTTTGGCATAAAAGAAAAATATAATTTTATATATAAATTCTTATATACAGTATTGTTCAAAATAATAGCAGTACAATGTGACTAACCAGAATAATCAAGGTTTTTAGTATATTTTTTATTGCTACGTGGCAAACAAGTTACCAGTAGGTTCAGTAGATTCTCAGAAAACAAACAAGACCCAGCATTCATGATATGCACGCTCTTAAGGCTGTGCAATTGGGCAATTAGTTGAATTAGTTGAAAGGGGTGTGTTCAAAAAAATAGCAGTGTGGCATTCAATCACTGAGGTCATCAATTTTGTGAAGAAACAGGTGTGAATCAGGTGGCCCCTATTTAAGGATGAAGCCAACACTTGTTGAACATGCATTTGAAAGCTGAGGAAAATGGGTCGTTCAAGACATTGTTCAGAAGAACAGCGTACTTTGATTAAAAAGTTGATTAGAGAGGGGAAAACCTATAAAGAGGTGCAAAAAATGATAGGCTGTTCAGCTAAAATGATCTCCAATGCCTTAAAATGGAGAGCAAAACCAGAGAGACGTGGAAGAAAACGGAAGACAACCATCAAAATGGATAGAAGAATAACCAGAATGGCAAAGGCTCAGCCAATGATCACCTCCAGGATGATCAAAGACAGTCTGGAGTTACCTGTAAGTACTGTGACAGTTAGAAGACGTCTGTGTGAAGCTAATCTATTTTCAAGAATCCCCCGCAAAGTCCCTCTGTTAAAAAAAAGGCATGTGCAGAAGAGGTTACAATTTGCCAAAGAACACATCAACTGGCCTAAAGAGAAATGGAGGAACATTTTGTGGACTGATGAGAGTAAAATTGTTCTTTTTGGGTCCAAGGGCCACAGGCAGTTTGTGAGACGACCCCCAAACTCTGAATTCAAGCCACAGTACACAGTGAAGACAGTGAAGCATGGAGGTGCAAGCATCATGATATGGGCATGTTTCTCCTACTATGGTGTTGGGCCTATTTATCGCATACCAGGGATCATGGATCAGTTTGCATATGTTAAAATACTTGAAGAGGTCATGTTGCCCTATGCTGAAGAGGACATGCCCTTGAAATGGTTGTTTCAACAAGACAATGACCCAAAACACACTAGTAAACGGGCAAAGTCTTGGTTCCAAACCAACAAAATTAATGTTATGGAGTGGCCAGCCCAATCTCCAGACCTTAATCCAATTGAGAACTTGTGGGGTGATATCAAAAATGCTGTTTCTGAAGCAAAACCAAGAAATGTGAATGAATTGTGGAATGTTGTTAAAGAATCATGGAGTGGAATAACAGCTGAGAGGTGCCACAAGTTGGTTGACTCCATGCCACACAGATGTCAAGCAGTTTTAAAAAACTGTGCTCATACAACTAAATATTACTTTAGTGATTCACAGGATTGCTAAATCTCAGAAAAAAAAAATGTTTGTACAAAATAGTTTTGAGTTTGTACAGTCAAAGGTAGACACTGCTATTTTTTTGAACACACCCCTTTCAACTAATTGCCCAATTGCACAGCCTTAAGAGCGTGCATATCATGAATGCTGGGTCTTGTTTGTTTTCTGACAATCTACTGAACCTACTGGTAACTTGTTTGCCACGTAGCAATAAAAAATATACTAAAAACCTTGATTATTCTGGTTAGTCACATTGTACTGCTATTATTTTGAACAATACTGTATATAATATAAAATTATTATAATATAATTTTGACCCATACAATGTATTGTTGTCTATTGCTCCAAATATATCTGTGCTACTGATGACTGCTTCTGTGCTGCAGGGACACAGGTGTGTTTTAGTGTAAAGCGTGTGAGTGACGAGTGTGTCTCTGCAGGTACGTCACACACCTGATGAAGCGCATCCAGAGAGGTCCAGTCAGAGGAATCTCCATCAAGCTGCAGGAGGAGGAGCGAGAGCGCAGGGACAACTACGTGCCCGAGGTGTGTGTGTGTGTGTGTGTGTGTGTGTGTGTGTGAACCTGTGTCGAAAGTGACTGTGGAGTGACTGGTCTCCAGGTCATTGATAGAACAGGAAGAGCAAGTGAAAGACTTTCCCGTGTTTGCTGGATCCTGTTCCTCACAAACCCTGAATCTTTCACACAGTCTTAAAGTGAACCTGGTTCTGATGTTTGAGAGGACTGCATGTGATGTTTTGATATGGTTTGATCTGATCTTTGACCCCAGACTGTGTCTCTGATGTTGTGTTTCTGCAGGTCTCAGCTCTGGATCAGGAAATCATCGAGGTCGACACAGACACCAAGGAAATGCTCAAACTTCTGGTGAGAATCGTTCAGTCGCTCGTCAGTCCTGTGTCGAAAGTGACTGTGGAGTGACTGGTCTCCAGGTCATTGATAGAACAGGAAGAGCAAGTGAAAGACTTTCCCGTGTTTGCTGGATCCTGTTCCTCACAAACCCTGAATCTTTCACACAGTCTTGTTTTTGTTTATTCTTATTTGTAGTGCAGCAGCTAATGATTACGTTGATGAATCGACTCAGCATAGCATTATTGAAGCATTGATGATTGCTCATATGACCGTGCAGCTTTTGCCTTGAGTTTAGAGGCTGTTAGACGTGAGCTAACAGTGAAACACTATTTTTGAGAGAATTACATTATTAATTACATGACTTCATTGGAGCAGAGAACTTTCTGAGTTGAACACACTGCTGTGATTAACTCATGTTTCGTTATGAATCGTATTTTGATTCTGACTCTGAGGCCTGAGACAGAGTGAATCAATGTCATTGGGCTTCTGGGGTTATTTGGAGCAGTGGTGTCCAGCTGTGTCCAAAAGCTCTCAAACACTTCCTTCGGAGGCAGCACACCAAGACAGGGAGGCACGTCCAAATCCTAATCCTGCTTTATGTGTCTGGAGGTACCTTCTTCTGATCAAATTTTGTTGGCAGCATAGATGTATCCTTTGCTGCCTTTGATATCCCACAATCCTGTGCACTCCATTCCGTGACTGAGCTTGGGGGGGAAAAAAAAGAGGGTGTCTGAAAATTACGTTGGTCAGTTTGTGTGTGCTTTACAGGTGCATCTCAAGTTAGAATGTTGTGGAAAAGTTCATTTATTTCAGTAATTCAACTCAAATTGTGAAGTTGGGTATTAAATTCAATGCACACAGACTGAAGTAGTTTAAGTCTTTTGGTTCTTTCAATTGTGGTGATTTTGGTTCACATTTAACAAAAAAAAAACAAACAATTCACTATCTCACGAATAAAAATGGTGACATGCTAATCAACTCAACACACCTGCAAAGGTTTCCTGAGCCTTCAAATAGGCTACACAGTCATGGGGAAGACTGCTGATCTGACAGTTGTCCAGAAGACAATCATTGACACCCTTCACGTGGAGGGTAAACCACAAACATTCATTGCCAAAGAAGCTGGCTGTCCACAGAGTGCTGTATCCAAGCATGTTAACAGAAAGTTGAGTGGAAGGATAAAGATGCACAACCAACCGAGAGAATGCATCCTTATTAGGATTTTTAAGCAAAATCCATTAAAGAATTTGACCGACAACGTCAGAGGCGTCTTACGTGGACTAAGGTGACGAAGAACTGGACTGTTGCCCTGTGGTTCAAAGTCCTCTTTTCTGATGAGAGCAAGTTTTGTATTTCATTTGGTAACCAAGGTCCTAAAGGGTGGATAAGCTCATAGCCCAAGTTGCTTGGAAGTCCAGTGTGTAAGCGTTAGTTCACTCAAAAATTTAAATTTAATTAACAATTTTGTCCGAGAGCTCTCAGTCCCTCCATTGAAGCTGTGTACGGTTACTGTCCATGTCCAGAAAGGTAAGAAAAACATCATCAAAGTAGTCCATGTGACATCAGAGGGTCAGTTAGGTCATTTGGTTAAATTTTGGTCTAAAAACAGCAAAAACTACAACTTGTGAGACAGTTAAAAAAAAAAGCGGTTTGTGAACGAATCACTCGATGTAACCGGATCTTCTTGAACCAGTTTGAGTACATGAATTACTCCGGGATATTGGTTTGTTTGAGCTCCGAGGGAGTGTCAGCCACATTAAAAAAGTTAACAGCTTAAGTCATTTGTGGATTAATGCGTATTGGAGATGCGAACAGTTTAAAACGATTCAGTTCGATTTGGTGAACTGGTTCAGAAAGATCCGGTTACATCGAATGATTCGTTCATGAACCGGATATCACAAACTGCTTTGTTTTGAACTGTCTCACAACAGACACGGAAGAGAAGACAATGCTGAATAAAGTCGTAGTATTTGCTATTTTTGGACTAAAATGTATTTTCGATGCTTCAAAATATTCTAACTGACCCTCTGATGTCACATGGACTACTCTGATGATGTTTTTCTTACCTTTCTGGACATGGACAGTATACCATACACAGCTTCAATGGAGGGACTGAGAGCTCTCGGACTAAATCTAAAATATCTTAAACTGTGTTCTGAAGATGAACAGAGGTCTCACGGGTTTGGAACAACATGAGGGTGAGCCGTTAATGACATAGTTTTAACATTTGGGTGAACTAACCCTTAAGTTTCCACCGTCTGTGATTGATTTGGGGTACAATGTCATCTGCTGGTGTTGGTCCATTGTGTTTTTTAAAATCCAAAGTCACTGCACCCGTTTAACAAGAAATCTTGTAGCAATTCATGCTTCCTTCTGCTGAGCAGCTTTTTGATTTAATTTTCCAGCAGGATTTGGCACCTGCCCACACTGCCAAAAGCACCAAAATTTGGTTAATTGACCATGGTGTTGGTCACCAGACCTGAACCCCAGAGAGAATCTATGAGTCATTGTCAAGAGGAAGATGAGAAAGAAGAGAAGAACCAAACAATGCAGATGAGCTGAAGGCCACTGTCAAAGAAACCTGGGCTTCATACCACCTCAGCAGTGCTACAAACTGATCACCTCCATCACATGCTGAATTGAGGCAGTAATTAAAGCAAAAGGAGCCAGTCGTGCGTCTGGAGGTCCCGTGGCGCGAATTCGCCTTATTTGCGCATCTAGTTCGTGCTATGGTGCGAATTGAGCGTCTGGCGTGTTACGCGCAAATTGCTTTATGACACAAGTATCGCACAAGTTCATATTTCAGGAATAAAAAGGACCTCGCTTGGAAGAGTGTGTTCTAATACACATTTAACTGTTGAGTCACGTACACGTTTAGCGACCCGCGGCCTTCCCAGTTTTTTTTTACAGCTATTTTCCCCCTAATATAGCCTACAGCTACTTTTCGCTAACAAGATAATGCGTTTATTCAGAGGACGTGTGCAGGAAAAAGTGGAAAAGACCCGAGTGCTCGATCAACATCAGCCATCTTGCAAACAGACAACCGCTAGCACTTGCCCTTCCCATAAGAAGCGGATTTCGTCTCAAACTTTTGCTTTCTACGCTCGTCTATTTCTCTCTAGACGCTCGATTGCATTCAAAATGGTCAAGCGGCAAACTAGGCGCGGTAGACGCGAATTTGACGCTCTACTTGCGTTTGGTGTGAACACCGCATTAATCTACTTTAGTCAGTGTGCATTAGTTAGGGTTGTGCCAATAGACGACAGTATTGTGTATCGACGATAGCAGATGTCTCTGTTGATAGTCTAGACCAGGGTTCCTCAAATCTGGACCTCGAGATCCATTTTCCTGCAGAGTTTAGATCTATCTCCTAAACACACCTGAGCATGCTAATCAATGCCAATGAATGTCTTTGGGATCATTAGAAAATCACAGGCAGGTGACTTTGATCAGGGTTGGAGCTAAACTCTGCAGCGCATTGGACCTCCAGGGCAAGATTTAAGGAAGGGGGGTCTAGACTATATTAGCCTCATTCTCCTATTAATATATATTTTTTTTAATTGGACGGCCTATTATAATTCTGCTATCAAACTACCCAGCAATTTCACTTCAGCACTGCATTACACACACACACACACACACACACACACACACACACACACACATACAGCGCAAATGAGGATTAGAGCCTATAGCCGGTGAAGAAGTCTCCATCCACAAACAGACGTACATTGTCTGCAGATTTAAGGTATTTCATTGCACTTTAACAAGTAGTCTGAACAACCTATATATGTGCAATATTTTAAACGTGCCCTCACTAACTGAGTTTAATGCCACCGTTATGTTGGAATGCATCTCACTCTTTTTTTCTGTAGCGGTGCATCGAGCTCGTCTTGAGGCATGAGGTCAGTAGCACTGTATGACTGATGCATCAGTTCAATTCAATTTTACTCCAAATATCAACTTTTTTTTCTCTCCACTTCAGCCCTAGTGGACCTCAGATACTGAAACCGCTTACAAACGGCAAGACTCGCATGCGATTAATCGTGCAGCCCTAGTTCTTAAATCCATCACCACCTGTAAGCTCTTTCAGTAGCTGTAGTCATCATATCAATATTTTATTTTTCCAGTCGTTTATTCTGACTTGTGTTGCGGTAAAATCAGATAGCGGCAGTAGCTCACCGAGTGCAACCATTTTACGTCACCAGAATAATTGCGCCCCCTATAGACGAAATGTATAAAACTTATTTTTTTTTGAAAATACATCTTTCAAGGGTTTTCTATTACATATTTCAATAAGAGACATGTATGGTACATTAAGCTTATGTGTAACATTTTACCAGATTTGAGATTTTGCTCCTGTGATTTATTTTCATTTTTTTCTAGAATCTAGAGTATCTTTTGCTGATGAATTATCTACCAACCAAGTTGTGTATATGTAGTAGATTGTGATTTAACATGATTGACTAAGTTTACAAGCTGTTAAAATTCGGGTTATGGTCGGGTTAAGGTCACTATTTGGGTTTCTGAAACATTCGCGATAACCCGTTTACATGCGTGAGCAGAGAGAGTTACTCCTGTATACGTGGAATGTGTAATCAGTCGCCAATATCCCGATGTAAACAGCGACGCACGGTTAGCGTCTGGACGTAAGACGCAATATGCGTCATTTCCGATTCTTCTTCCTGTATCCAAAGACTCAAAAGACCAAGATTCCTTGCGAATAGAACATGCGCAGAACACACATTTTGATGGGGATATGCCGATACGCGTTTACAAGACCAAATATTCGGGTTAGAAAAGGGGTACCCCAAGTATAATATCCCGGTTTTTAAAAACCGTGATATGAGCATATCCGGGTTTTTGCCGGTGTTTACATGGCCGTGCACGACCGGGTTATTGCTAATATCCCGGTTTTGAACGGGTTATTTGCTGCATGTAAACGTGGTCAGTGATGATCAGGTCATCACAGAAGTATAGAAATTCTATATTGAATTTAAAAAAAAAAAAAAAAAACTTCTGGGATTGGATCGATATCGACAGATACTCTGAATTTTCGGGATCGGTTCAGAAAAAATGGTATCGTTGTATCCCTATTTTGAAAGTATTTTTTTTTATAGATTATTGGTAATTCCATAGGCTCTCTCTCGCACGCCGTTCGCAGTTTAAAACACAACAAAGAGACTCTCTCTTGCTCCACTCATGCACGCTAATATCGTGTATCATCGATCTCATGGGCTGACTATATGACTATTTTAAAAATGACCATATTGCCCAACACTAGTGTGCAATGAATTTAAAACAAGTTTCACAACATGAGTTGAATTTCTGAACTTTTCCATAACATTTTTAATTTGAGATGCACCTGTATATTTCTAAGTTTTTGCACTTTTAATGTTACTTTTTGTGAGGCATCAATAATATGGCAATTATTAATTTAGTTTTCACCAAAGCTCGTTGGCTATTTTGTTGTAAATCATGAAACCGTTACGCTACCGCAGAAGACTCTCTGAAGTCAGTTTCATGAGGTGCCTTATGCTGCCTGCAAAATCCGCTACCTAGGCGTCTGGGCGTAGCTGTAGCGTCCTGCAGAGTTCAGCTGCAGCCCTGATCAAACACTGCTGTCTGTAATTATCAAGCGCTCCTGAGGATCCTGTGTTTCAACAAGGTTGAGGAAGCTAAATCTCCAGAAACAGGGCTGGACACCTGTTTATATAAACTGAACTTTAAACAAACAGTGGACTGCATTGGCTTGTTTTCTGGCCAGCAGTGTGAGCAGTTCGTTTGAGCACTGTTTTCATAGGCTTAAACACTGAGCGGCTCTGACTTGTCAGTCGGTAGGTCTTTCCTCGCTAATGCTGTTTCTCTCTCTCTCTCTCTCAGGACTTCGGCAGCCTGTCCAATCTTCAGGTGACTCAGCCTCCGGTTGGCATGAACTTCAAGACCCCTCGTGGCGTCTAGACATTTGTAATATATCTCTTAATAAAACATTGGGGAAAAAAAACACTGATGTTGTGAACTTATTTATCAATATTAACATTTACAGACTAATTGTGACCATTTGATTTCTTTAATGCAATTTTAAACAAGTCATCTTTGGATGTGTGGTATTGAAGCTTATTGGTGGGTTAATGCAAATAAGACCGATATTAATCCTTCTGTTCTTTTGTTCTAACTTTTAAAAAAAAATCACTTTAATATGAGCCTCGGGAGAATTGTTGCATCCTGCTAGTGTGACTTTTGACTTTTTTTTTTTTTTTTTTTTGTCACCTTCATTTGGGTAGCATTATTAACCATACACATTGTGACAAAGCAGCTTTACAGAATCAAATATTAAATATTTAAAGTCAATAGTACAAGGACAGTAGTTAACACTTAATTTTCCAGTTAAAGGCAGTTCATCGTTGAATTCAGTGATGTCATTTCAGTTCAGCTTAAATAGTATCTGTGCAATCATTTGCAATCAAGTCAACGATAGCGCTGTAGATGAAGTGACCCCAACTAAGCAAGCCAGAGGCGAAAGCAGCGAGGAACCGAAACTCCATCAGCGACAGAATGGAGAAAAGATCCTTGGGAGAAACCAGGCTCAGTTGGGCTCAGTTCTCCTCTGACCAGACGAAACCAGTAGTTCAATTCCAGACTGCAGCAAAGTCAGATTGTGCAGAAGAATCATCTGTTTCCTGTGGTCTTGTCCTGGTGCTCCTCTGAGACGAGGTCTTTACAGGGGATCTTCCTGCGGGTGTCGCTGTTGGACAGTGTTATCTCTACTTCCTGTTATCCTTCTGTAGCTAATCGTAGCTCGTTGGCTTTTTTTTTAATCTTTACTATCACGGTCTGTTTGTTTGTTTTTTTAAAGTGGTAAAATATAACTTAATTCACACCATATTTCTGATATTATCGATCAATCTTATCAGATTAACTTTGATCGTTCACTTTTCCGTGAGTGCAGTACACCTGCAAAGCGTTAGCACTTGTTAGCTTGTCATTAGCGTTTTCTTTTCTCTTCTCTCTCGCTCCAGTTTTTCACAAGTTCATCAAACAACCGCAGTAAGAAAATTTCATCAAGCACGGTGAGTAATGGCCTCTCCTGCTATCGTTATTTGCACCTCTTGCCACATGTACAGTTTATCTATCTCTGTCGCTGATGAGGGATTCACATGTGATAAATGCAGGGAAATAGTTAGGCTGACAGCGAAGATTTCAGAATTAGAGACGCGCATCCAAACTTTAATTGAGGACAGTAAGAATGTTAGGGCTCTAGATATGGCTTTGGATGCGTCTAGCTCAGGGACTCCTGTGCATTGTCCGGTTCCGGAACAGAGCCCCTGCAGCAGGGCAACTGGGTGACGGTGAGGCAGCGTAGTCGTGGGTCAAAACACCGCTCTTCTGTTCCGATCAAAACATTAAACAGGTTCTCCCCACTCAGTGACGCACCCACTGAGAAACCTGATGAAAGTGCTCTAGTTATTGGTGATTCTATTGTACGGAACGTGAATATAGAGACACCAGCCACCATAGTCAAATGTTTACCGGGAGCCAGAGCGCCTGACATCTTGGCAAATTTAAAAGTGCTGTCTAATGCTAAACATAAATACAGTAAGATTGTTATTCATGCCGGCGCTAATGATGTTCGACTTCGCCAGTCTGAGATCACTAAAAATAACTTTAAAGAGGTGTGTGAACTTGCAAGCACGATGTCAGACACTGTAATATGCTCTGGTCCCCTCCCTGCTTACCGTGGTGACGAGATGCATAGCAGATTGTCATCACTCAATGGTTGGATGTCTAAGTGGTGCCCACAGCATAACATAGGTTTCATAGACAATTGGATGAGCTTTTGGGGCAGACCTGATCTGTTGAAAAGAGATGGTCTTCATCCCTCCTGGGGTGGCGCCACTCTTCTCTCTAGAAATATGGCAAATAGTCTTAGTGTTTATACTTGACTAACTGGGGCCCAGGTCAGGAAGCAGACAGACTGGCTAAACCGACCGTCTGCTAGCTGCCTCCCGTCACAGAGGTCAGTTAATTCTCAGCACATAGAGACTCTTTCACCTAGATATCACACTATAGAGACTGTGTCTGTTCCCCGAACTAGAAAATACAAAAAACGTCCAAACCAAGTTAAGGTTAACAATTTAATTGAGGTTCAACAAATAAAAAACAAATGCAATATGGATAAACAAATGATAAAGATTGGCTTATTGAATATCAGATCCCTTTCTACGAAAACACTTTTTGTAAATAATATGATAACTTATCATAATATAGATGTGTTCTGTCTGACAGAAACCTGGCTAAAACCTGATGATTATATTATTTTAAATGAGTCCACCCCCCAAGATTATTGTTATAAACACGAGCCACGTCTAAAAGGCAAAGGGGGAGGTGTTGCTTCAATTTATAATAACGTTTTCAGGATTTCTCAGAGGGCAGGCTTCAAGTATAACTCATTTGAAGTAATGGTGCTTCATATAACAGTATCCAGAGAAACCAATGTTAATGATAAATCCCCTGTTATGTTTGTACTGGCTACTGTATACAGGCCACCAGGCCACAATACAGACTTTATTAAAGAGTTTGGTGATTTTACATCCGAGTTAGTTCTGGCTGCAGATAAAGTTTTAATAGTTGGTGATTTTAATATCCATTAGGGGTGCTCCGATCACGATCGGCCGATCGTTATGCGCATCTCGTCAGTAAAGCCGGTTCTCTAATCAGCGGTTAATTCCATCAGGTGCGTGATTTCACATAGAGCAGCTGTTACTCCAAAGAGCCGTTGTTAATAGAGAAGATGCGCGAATCCACTTCATTTTCAGCGTTTTTTGGCGCATCTTCTCCGTTAACAACGGCTCTGTATAGTAACAGCTGCTCTATGTGAAATCACGCACCTGATAGAATTAACGGCTGATTAGTTAACCGGCTTTACTGACGAGATGCGCATAACGATCGGCCGATCGTGATCGGAGCACCTCTAATATCCATGTCGATAATGAAAAAGATTCATTGGGATCAGCATTTATAGACATTCTGAACTCTATTGGTGTTAGACAACGTTTCAGGACCTACTCATTGTCGAAATCATACTCTAGATTTAATACTGTCACATGGAATTGATGTTGATAGTGTTGAAATTATTCAGCCAAGTGATGATATCTCAGATCATTAGGCAAACTACATATAGCCAAAATTGTAAATTCTACTTGTTGTTACAAGTGTGGAAGAACCATCACTTCTACCACAAAAGACAGCTTTTTAAGTTATCTTCCTGATGTATCCAAATTCCTTAGCATATCCAAAACCTCAGAACAACTTGATGATGTAACAGAAACTATGGACTCTCTCTTTTCTAGCACTTTAAATACAGTTGCTCCTTTACGCTTAAGGAAGGTTAAGGAAAACAGTTTGACACCATGGTATAATGAGCATACTCGCACCCTAAAGAGAGCAGCCCGAAAAATAGAGCGCAGCTGGTTGAAAACAAAACTAGAGGTATTTCTAACCCTAACCCTATTGCTTGGCGGGAAAGTAACATGTCCTACAGAAAAGCATTAAAAACTGCTAGATCTGATTACTTTTCTTCTCTTTTAGAAGAAAACAAACATAACCCCAGGTATTTATTCAATACAGTGGCTAAATTAACGAAAAATAAAGCCTCAACAAGTGTTGACATTTCCCAACACCACAGCAGTAATGACTTTATGAACTACTTTACTTCTAAAATCGATACTATTAGAGATAAAATTGCAACCATTCAGCCGTCAGCTACAGTATCAAATCAGACAGTGCACTATAGACCCTCTGAGGAACAGTTCCACTCATTCTCTACTATATGGAGAGGAAGAATTGTATAAACTTGTTAAATCATCTAAACCAACAACATGTATGTTAGACCCTATACCATCTAAGCTCTTAAAAGAGGTGCTTCCAGAAGTCATAGATCCTTTTTTGACTATTATTAATTCCTCGTTGTCATTAGGATTTGTCCCCAAAACCTTCAAACTGGCTGTTATTAAGCCTCTCATAAATAAAACCACAACTTGACTCCAAAGAACTAGTTAATTATAGACCAATCTCGAATCTCCCTTTTCTGTCCAAGATACTAGAAAAGGTGGTATCGTCACAACTATATTCCTTCTTAGAGAAAAATGGTATATGTGAGGATTTCCAGTCAGGATTTAGACCGTATCATAGTACTGAGACTGCTCTCCTTAGAGTTACAAATGATCTGCTCTTATCATCTGATCATGGGTGTATCTTTCTATTAGTTTTATTGGATCTTAGTGCTGCATTTGACACAATTGACCACAACATTCTTTTGCATAGACTTGAACACTTTGTTGGCATCAGTGGAAGTGCATTAGCATGGTTTAAATCGTACTTATATGACCGCCATCAGTTCGTAGCAGTGAATGAAGATGTATCATATGGATCACAAGTGCAGTATGGAGTACCTCAAGGCTCAGTACTAGGGCCGCTACTCTTCACGCTTTATATGTTACCCTTGGGAGATATCATCAGGAAACATGGTGTTAGCTTTCACTGTAATGCTGATGATACTCAGCTCTATATTTCTTCATGGCCCGGTGAAACACAACAATTTGAAAAACTAATGGAATGAATAGTCGATATAAAAAATTGGATGACGAGTAATTTCTTACTGCTAAATTCAGAAAAAACAGAGGTGTTAATTATAGGACCTAAAAACTCTGCTTGTAATAACCTAGAACACTGTCTAAGACTTGATGGTTGCTCTGTCAATTCTTCATCCTCAGTTAGGAACCTAGGTGTGCTATTTGATTGCAATCTTTCCTTAGAAAGCCACTTTTCTAGCATTTGTAAAACTGCATTTTTCCATCTCAAAACTATATCTAAATTACGGCCTATGATCTCAATGTCAAATGCAGAAATGTTAATCCATGCATTTATATGCATAATGCTTTATTGGGTGGTTGTTCTGCACGCTTAGTAAACAAACTACAGCTAGTCCAAAATGCAGCAGCAAGAGTTCTTACTAGAACCAGGAAGTATGACCATATTAGCCCAGTCCTGTCATCGCTGCACTGGCTCCCTATCAAACGTCGTATAGATTTTAAAATATTGCTTATTACTTATAAAGCCCTGAATGGTTTAGCACCTCAGTATTTGAATGAGCTCCTATTACATTATACTCCTCTACGTCCGCTATGTTCTCAAAACTCAGGCAATTTGATAATACCTAGAATATTAAAATCAACTGCGGGCGGCAGGTCCTTTTCCTATTTGGCGCCTAAACTCTGGAATAACCTACCTAACATTGTTCGGGAGGCATATGTCTGCTACCACCGCTACTTTATTACAAGAGTATCATACTGATCCAGGGACATTAATGTAAAATAATAATCATTTAAACAAATATTTTAAAATAATTTTAAAATGCTGTGTAGTCCATAACAGCCTAATATAGACACAGCCAGTTTTACTCACTGAAATATTTATTTGTCATAAAATTATTACTTCATAATTGTATTAGAGTCTTACACATATGCTATACAGATAATAGAGTCATGTATTATTTTGAGTGATGACTGCTATTATAAGAGTGGCTTGATGGAGCGCAGGAGATGCAGATAACATGATATCGACCCTTAAGAAACTTTAATTAATGCTGTCACGTAACAAATCTGTCCAAATATGAAATGAATAGATAATTTCTACATTGAAATAAAAATGTAAAGACTGCACAACTATTATAAATTGCCAATCTAAATAATTGGGAATCATGAAAAAAATTATAATAAACTAAAAATATGTATTTATTATCTGTTTTAATGTATCTATTATAACATTTATGTAGTTTTGTTTGCTTGGCTGTTTCCTTATAAAAGTCCAGAAATTTGTCAACTTTTTCTTCAGGTGTTGTTTTAAATTATATGACGTCATTACATTGCCGTCTTGCCACCAGCCAATCGCTGCACTGCTGATCATGGTTTTGAGTATCGATACATAACCCCTTTTAAGCCAAAACATGAATGCGCAATTATCTCAGATAACTCAATCCAGCGATACTAATCATACACAACAGGTGTGTTCGGAGAACCCAATTAGCCGATTCAGGATTAGCACGATGATATCAATCTGGTTTGTCATTTGATCTCGGATGTAATAAGCGACGTACGAAGAACAGGCCCCTGATGCTATAACAGTAGCTCCGGGATGAGCTTGGAAGAACCAAATGATCCAAGATCACGCCAAATTGTCAACATTCAAATCCAGCTAACTGAGTTAGCGACGTATGATGAACAGGCCCCTGGCCCCAGCGCGAGGGTGTATAGTTTTAAAGGCCAAAACACTCTTTGATTCTTAGGTACACTACTGAAGAGGTTGTCTTGAACATTTCCCTCAATCTAGATGATTTGAGGTAGCAGGAAAGAAAAATGTAGGGCATCACACTTCTACCAAACCTCCCTCCTAGAACTTTCACATGATGGTAATTTAAGTTATTTTAAAGATTATACTCATCTTGTGCTTCTCCAAATATGTATGACAAGACTATATAGGTTCTCATGATTTTTTTAGTAATAAACAGCTATATTTAATGTATAAAATCAGCATTCTTGACAAATTCAAAATACGGATTCCTAGTCCAATTAAATTTCTGGGGATATAAGTGTATTTTTCATAGTTTAAACCCTGTTGTCTGATTCCTGTTGCCTAAAATGATCCCTTGGTAATTTAAGGGCTTATGTTAGCGTAATAATGTTAATATTAGTCAACTAATCTTTAATACATTACTTTTGAAGACCATATGGTAAACTTAACTAATACCAAACCCTCAACCCTCAACCCTAACCCTAAACCCTAACCCTAACCCTACCCCTACCCCTACCCAAGCCCCAACCCCAAACCCTACCCCTACCACTAACCTACCCCTACCCCTAACCTACCCCTACCCCTACCCCTACCCCTAACCCTACCCCTACCCTACCCCTAAAATAACCTAAACTAAACAAACCTAACCAAACCTAAATCTAATACATACTCTTATCCTAACCCTCATGGAACGACAGGCAGGATGCAGCCTTGAATAATTTCTGGTTGGCTCAGTGGTAGTGTGATGGGCTTTAGGTGGAGGGGACACAGGTTCGTCTCCAGATCATTGCAGGGTTGTGTTTTCTATTGTTTTATAAAAGGACAGATACTAGCCCGGAACCAATTCACAATCTAATATTACCCATTATAGAATGAAAGGCAGGTAATAGCCTTCACTTAAGAAAACAGATTTGTGTGGGGGCTGGTTGGATCAGTGGTAGAGTGATGGAATTAGGTCGAGGGGACCCAGGTTCGTGTCCCGATCATTGCAGGATTTTGTTTTTATAAAGTTTTTCTGTTGTTACCATGGGAGAGGTGACTAGGACAAGGTATGGGGTGCATGAAAGAGACGAGGGACCCAGGTTGGTCTCCTGATCATTGCAGGGTTGTGTTTTCTATTGTTTTATAAAAGGACAGATACTAGCCCTGAACCAATTCACACTCTAATATTACTCCTCATAAAATGAAAGGCAGGTAATAGCCCTCACTTAAGAAGACAGATTTGTGTGGAGCTGGTTGGATCAGTGGTAGAGTGATGGACTTAGGTCGAGGGGACCCAGGTTCGTGTCCCAATCATTGCAGGCTTGTGTTTTTATAAAGTTTTTCTGTGGTCACCATGGGAGAGGTGACTAGGACAAGGTATGGGGTGCATGAAAGAGACGAGGGACATTTGGGCAAAGGTTTGTGACATCTGACGGTTATCCTGGAAAGGATGATGTCTGTTCAGTTCTAAAATGCACAAACTTTGAAGAGGGCTGGACTGGTAGAAGCTTGGTGTTCAGAAATGTGCACCCGCCAGTCTCACGCTCTCGGCCAAACAGAGATGAGCAGGAGGTTTTAAGTTTGGTATTTGGATTCCTACAAGCCTTGTTTTCAGGTGACCTGGATACCTTGCGGTGTTAACTAAGGGTCACTTGCACAGTGAGTATCCAGCCTCCCTGGGTCCACTTGGACAGCACGCAGGGCAGGTGGCCTGGGGCTAACAGGCCTTAATTGGAGCCCAGTCTTCTATGGGGATGATTCATTTGCTTAGTCTGTTGGTTGCACCAGGGGTGGGGAGGGAGGATATAGAGGGAGTTAGGGCTAGTGGAAGAGTCCAGATCAGAATTTTTTGTATTTACAGTTAGGGTTAGGTTTGGAAAAATACAACAGCTCCCCCCAACCTAGCCCTCGTCTAGGCCGGTTTGGGATAGGGAGACTGAGGGAAAGGTGCACGGGCCCACGCTTGTCAGACTATACCATATCGCGTGAGATCATCTCCGGTCTAGGAGCTGCGCTTGTCTAAGCATTGGGCCTAAAAAAGTGAAAATTATGTTTTTAAACGCTGGGTCTGCAATGGTTAAATTTAGGCTCTGAATTTTTTCACCCTTAAGTTTCACAGTGCTCGAGTTGAACCAGCTGGGTTCATAATTGCTGAGGTTATGGCAGTTAGCTTGAGAGTGCAGTTTGTTCCAGCACTCAATCTAGATCTAAGTAGATATGAGAACACAAAGTTCTTGACTGAACTTGTTCCAGATCGGCGAACCAGACCACAACTCGAAGGTCGCAGACTGATAATCCCGACCCAGCATCGTGTTCTGCCAAAAAGTATTGTTTCAGCCAGACTGCCATGTTATCAAAGACGGTTAATGTCATAGTTAAATTATAATCATTGGGTCTGTGATGGTTAAGTTTAGGGTGTGGTTTGGTCCAGCCTTAAAAATAGCAGTCTTCGAGTCGAACCGGCTAGGTTTTTAAATGCTGCGGTTATGGCGGTTAGGTTTAGAGCGCAGGTTTGGTCAGGGTTAGGGTTAGATTTGGAAAAATACAACAGCTCCCCCCAACCTAGCCCTCGTCTAGGCCGGTTTGGGATAGGGAGACTGAGGGAAAGGTGCACGGGCCCACGCTTGTCAGACTATACCATATCGCGTGAGATCATCTCCGGTCTAGGAGCTGCGCTTGTCTAAGCATTGGGCCTAAAAAAGTGAAAATTATGTTTTTAAACGCTGGGTCTGCGATGGTTAAATTTAGGCTCTGAATTTTTTCACCCTTAAGTTTCACAGTGCTCGAGTTGAACCAGCTGGGTTCATAATTGCTGAGGTTATGGCGGTTAGCTTGAGAGTGCAGTTTGTTCCAGCACTCAATCTAGATCTAAGTAGATATGAGAACACAAAGTTCTTGACTGAACTTGTTCCAGATCGGCGAACCAGACCACAACTCGAAGGTCGCAGACTGATAATCCCGACCCAGCATCGTGTTCTGCCAAAAAGTATTGTTTCAGCCAGACTGCCATGTTATCAAAGACGGTTAATGTCATAGTTAAATTATAATCATTGGGTCTGTGATGGTTAAGTTTAGGGTGTGGTTTGGTCCAGCTTTAAAAATAGCAGTCTTCGAGTCGAACCGGCTAGGTTTTTAAATGCTGCGGTTATGGTGGTTAGGTTTAGAGCGCGGTTGGGTCCATCTATAGATTTAACAGTACTCGAGTTGAACCGGCTAGGTTTTTGAAGGCTGCGGTTATGGCGGTTAGGTTTAGAGCGCAGGTTTGGTCCAGTGCTAAAATTAGATCTGAGTAGATGTGAGATCACGCCAAGAAGTTTTGTTTCAGGCAAATGCCATGTTTCAAGGACGATATTTGTTATAGTAGGACATTTTTTTCATTATTCTTTCCTGCTCCCCCAAAAACAGTTAGAGTGAGGGAAATGTTCAAGACAACCTCTTCAGTAGTGTACCTCAGGATCATCGGGTGTTTCGGCCGTTAAACACTATACACCCTCACGCTGAGGCCGGCTCGCTTGGACGATCAGCCCCAAGCGCGTGTCTTGTATCCAATTGCTGTTTGGGCTTGACCAGATCCACAATTGCATGGTTGGGTTCTGGATCGAGTTAAAAGGGGTTTTCAACTTAAACCAGTAATTAGGAGAGACGTTAATTTGATTCTGTTGATTTGAAATTATTTGGAGTGCATGTTAGAGCGACTGAAAAAACATATGTACTCTGCTGTATAATAAACCAAAATAGGTCTGAAATATCGAAAACTTGGACTAGAATACTCCTAAAAGGCCGAAGGTTGAGACTGGCGGATGCAGGGCATCAAGCTTCTACCAGACCTCCCTCCTAAAAGTTATGGCAAGCCAATCAGACATCACCCTCACACAAGGGTAACCGCTGGATGCCATAACTTCTGAGAGAGAAAGATGTTGCAATAGCCTTCTATTTGTGTGTTTTTGCATACACTGTTACAGGGTGGTGAGTACAAAATTATAAAAATATTTTTTGAGATTAGACCCATCTTGTGCTCCTCCAAATATGTCGGACACGACCGTACAGTTTTCTTAGGTTTTTATCACTGATAAATAGCTCTTTTTAGCATTTAAAGTCAGCTTCTTTGACACCTAGTTAAATATGCGGATTCCTGCTCCAATAACGTTTCAAGGCCTATTTTTCTGGGGATTTAAATAGCATTTTTCTTAATTTAAAGCCTGGATTCTGATCTCTGTCACTTAATTGATCTGTTGTTAATATTAATTCACTTACGTTAGCGTGCCAATGCTAATATTACTCTATTAATCATTAACACATTACCATTTAAGGTTTAATAGTTACCTCTTGAAGTGAATCAGAAGGCATTAAAACGGTTGGCTCCACGTACTTCCTATATTTTGAAAGTAAGTTTTATCAAGCTCAATAAGTATCAAAATTGCTGCTCCAAACACATTTCTAGGCTTACTCCCAGGGGGTTTTAGATACACTCTTCCTCGTTTAAAATTAGTTTTCCAATACCTCTTTCTTTATCTTTCTATTAGTAATATCAGTGTTTTAAAGTTAGTCTGTTGATAATATTGTATATATAAAGACCTTTAAAGCACTGACACCTCCAAAAGCAATCTGAAAGTTAGCATGTTAGTAATATAAATGTAAACTAAATGGAAGAAAAATAGGAAAAGATCTTTCAGCTTACCACTAAAGGTTTGAGTGTTAAAATTAACATGTCCATAATATCATACATATAAATATAAATCTAAAAATAAAAAATAAAAAACAATTATTAAAACTATAAAAATATATAAAGATATGACAACATATAAAAACATATAAAAACCCCCGGAAAGAAAACCATTAAAGGTCCAAGAGTTTAAATTTAAAGCAAACCAGGAGGTGACTAGGCCTGTCTGGGTCCCGCACCTCCCAACAAGCCTGTCTGGGCTTGGGTTTGCTCCCCTGTCCCGCCTCTTCCTCTCCCCCTGGCGGAGAAAAGGAGAACCGGGAAGGAGTGATCCAATTAAAAGATTCAATGTGGTTTTCAAAAAACGCTGGGTCAGTGATGGCTAAATACAGGGCGTGGTTTAGTTAAGCCTTAAATGTAGCAGTGTTCGAGTTCAACCGACTAAGTTTTTAAACCGCTGGGTCTGTGACGGTTAAGTTTAGGGTGTGGTCTGGTTCAGCTTTAAATTTAGCAGTACTCACCAGACCACAGCTCCAAATTCAGAGTCCGACGATCCCGACCCAGCATCGCGTGTCCGCCATGAAGTCCTGTTTCAGCCAGACTGCCTTGTCCCAAAGACGGTAAGTGTCATCGTTAGACTATAATCACTGGTTCTGTAACGGTTAAGTTTAGGGTGTGTTTTAGTTCAGCTTCAAATTTAGCAGTGTTCAAATTAAACCGGCTCGGTTTTTAAACTGCTGGGTCTGTGACGGTTAAGTTTAGGGTGTGGTGTGTTTCAGCCTTAAATTTAGCAGTACTCACCAGACCACAGCTCGAAATTCAAAGCCCGACGATCCCGACCCAGCATCGCGTTCCGCCATGAAGTCCTGTTTCAGCCAGACTGCCTTGTCCCAAAGACGGTAAGTGTCATCGTTAGACTATAATCACTGGGTCTATGATGGTTAGGTTTAGAGTGTGTTTTAGTTCAGCCTTAAATTTAGCTGTGTTAGAAAATAAACCGGCTAGGTTTTTAAACCGCTGGGTCTGTGACGGTTAAGTTTAGGGTGTGTTTTAGTTCAGCCTTAAATTTAGCTGTGTTACAATTAAAACGGCTAGGTTTTTAAACCGCTGGGTCTGTGACGGTTAAGTTTAGGTGTGGTTTGGTTCAGCCTTAAATTTAGCAGTACTCACCAGACCACAGCTCGAAATTCAGAGTCCGACGATCCCGACCCAGCATCGCGTTCCGCCATGAAGTCCTGTTTCAGCCAGACTGCCTTGTCCCAAAGACGGTAAGTGTCATCGTTAGACTGCAATTACTGGGTCTGTGATGGTTAAGTTTGGGTCTGTGATGGTTAAGTTTAAGGTGTGTTATAATTCAGCCTTAGGGTTAGGGTTAGAGTTAGAGTTAGGGTTAGAGAGTTAGGGGAATGAAACGTCCAAGGTCCAGACCTGAGGTCTGAACCTGGTTGTGCACGGTCCATCCGTCCACTGACCACTAAAGGCCGATCCAAGCCAGACCGAGTCCATGAGTCAATGCAAAAAATCCAAAATGGGGCTAAAAATATTTGTGGTTATTTCCACTAGGTTTGCACAACAAAATGGGTGTTAAGGTTAGGTGTTGTGTGGTGCAGTACATCTTTGAAAAAACTCGACATCTGTATGGATGGAGGAAATCGTTCTAAACCCCCAAGAGAGTAATCAGTAATTTAACTATACACAACTCAACATCGTTTTGGATGGAGGAATACGTTTCTGTGACTTCAAGAGATCTCAACATCGTCTGGATGGAGAAAACAATTTTTGGAACCTTCTAGAAAATTTCTGTGGCTCTCTACATCATACACCACACTGATGGAGGCCTTAAAGTGGACTGTTCAAGCCTTATCGCGACGTTTCGGAATTTATTTTCCTTCTTCAGGCTAGCTCGAACACAAAATGAAAGGTTCCAGTCACTCAGTCTTATTTATACTGTTTCTGAGGGGGCGTGTCTGCACACACACACACGTTCTAACACTAAATATCGGCACTTTTTGGTGCGTCATGATCCATTTTGGTGTGGTTTACCATTTTGTTGTACTGATATTTCACATCAACTCACTAAAACAAGGCCCGACAAGGACCAGCCCAAAGCTCAGAGACGAAGGCACTGGCTGGTTAGGGGAATGAAACGTCCAAGGTCCAGACCTGAGGTCTGAACCTGGTTGTGCACGGTCCATCCGTCCACTGACCACTAAAGGCCGATCCAAGCCAGACCGAGTCCATGAGTCAATGCAAAAAAATCCAAAATGGGGCTAAAATATTTGTGGTTATTTCCACTAGGTTTGCACAACAAAATGGGTGTTAAGGTTAGGTGTTGTGTGGTGCAGTACATCTTTGAAAAAACTCGACATCTGTATGGATG
Organism: Carassius auratus; assembly: GCF_003368295.1. NCBI lineage: Eukaryota > Metazoa > Chordata > Actinopteri > Cypriniformes > Cyprinidae > Carassius > Carassius auratus. The sequence goes on from NC_039267.1 coordinate 1,570,106, forward strand.
GAGGAAATCGTTCTAAACCCCCAAGAGAGTAATCAGTAATTTAACTATACACAACTCAACATCGTTTTGGATGGAGGAATACGTTTCTGTGACTTCAAGAGATCTCAACATCGTCTGGATGGAGAAAACAATTTTTGGAACCTTCTAGAAAATTTCTGTGGCTCTCTACATCATACACCACACTGATGGAGGCCTTAAAGTGGACTGTTCAAGCCTTATCGCGACGTTTCGGAATTTATTTTCCTTCTTCAGGCTAGCTCGAACACAAAATGAAAGGTTCCAGTCACTCAGTCTTATTTATACTGTTTCTGAGGGGCGTGTCTGCACACACACACACGTTCTAACACTAAATATCGGCACTTTTTGGTGCGTCATGATCCATTTTGGTGTGGTTTACCATTTTGTTGTACTGATATTTCACATCAACTCACTAAAACAAGGCCCGACAAGGACCAGCCCAAAGCTCAGAGACGAAGGCACTGGCTGGTTAGGGGAATGAAACGTCCAAGGTCCAGACCTGAGGTCTGAACCTGGTTGTGCACGGTCCATCCGTCCACTGACCACTAAAGGCCGATCCAAGCCAGACCGAGTCCATGAGTCAATGCAAAAAAATCCAAAATGGGGCTAAAATATTTGTGGTTATTTCCACTAGGTTTGCACAACAAAATGGGTGTTAAGGTTAGGTGTTGTGTGGTGCAGTACATCTTTGAAAAAACTCGACATCTGTATGGATGGAGGAAATCGTTCTAAACCCCCAAGAGAGTAATCAGTAATTTAACTATACACAACTCAACATCGTTTTGGATGGAGGAATACGTTTCTGTGACTTCAAGAGATCTCAACATCGTCTGGATGGAGAAAACAATTTTTGGAACCTTCTAGAAAATTTCTGTGGCTCTCTACATCATACACCACACTGATGGAGGCCTTAAAGTGGACTGTTCAAGCCTTATCGCGACGTTTCGGAATTTATTTTCCTTCTTCAGGCTAGCTCGAACACAAAATGAAAGGTTCCAGTCACTCAGTCTTATTTATACTGTTTCTGAGGGGGCGTGTCTGCACACACACACACGTTCTAACACTAAATATCGGCACTTTTTGGTGCGTCATGATCCATTTTGGTGTGGTTTACCATTTTGTTGTACTGATATTTCACATCAACTCACTAAAACAAGGCCCGACAAGGACCAGCCCAAAGCTCAGAGACGAAGGCACTGGCTGGTTAGGGGAATGAAACGTCCAAGGTCCAGACCTGAGGTCTGAACCTGGTTGTGCACGGTCCATCCGTCCACTGACCACTAAAGGCCGATCCAAGCCAGACCGAGTCCATGAGTCAATGCAAAAAAATCCAAAATGGGGCTAAAATATTTGTGGTTATTTCCACTAGGTTTGCACAACAAAATGGGTGTTAAGGTTAGGTGTTGTGTGGTGGCAGTACATCTTTGAAAAAACTCGACATCTGTATGGATGGAGGAAATCGTTCTAAACCCCCAGAGAGTAATCAGTAATTTAACTATACACAACTCAACATCGTTTTGGATGGAGGAATACGTTTCTGTGACTTCAAGAGATCTCAACATCGTCTGGATGGAGAAAACAATTTTTGGAACCTTCTAGAAAATTTCTGTGGCTCTCTACATCATACACCACACTGATGGAGGCCTTAAAGTGGACTGTTCAAGCCTTATCGCGACGTTTCGGAATTTATTTTCCTTCTTCAGGCTAGCTTCGAACACAAAATGAAGGTTCCAGTCACTCAGTCTTATTTATACTGTTTCTGAGGGGGCGTGTCTGCACACACACACACGTTCTAACACTAAATATCGGCACTTTTTGGTGCGTCATGATCCATTTTGGTGTGGTTTACCATTTTGTTGTACTGATATTCACATCAAACTCACTAAAACAAGGCCCGACAAGGACCAGCCCAAAGCTCAGAGACGAAGGCACTGGCTGGTTAGGGGAATGAAACGTCCAAGGTCCCAGACCTGAGGTCTGAACCTGGTTTGTGCACGGTCCATCCGTCCACTGACCACTAAAGGCCGATCCAAGCCAGACCGAGTCCATGAGTCAATGCAAAAAAATCCAAAATGGGGTAAAATATTTGTGGTTATTTCCACTAGGTTTGCACAACAAAATGGGTGTTAAGGTTAGGTGTTGTGTGGTGCAGTACATCTTTGAAAAAACTCGACATCTGTATGGATGGAGGAAATCGTTCTAAACCCCCAGAGAGTAATCAGTAATTTAACTAATACACAACTCAACATCGTTTTGGATGGAGGAATACGTTTCTGTGACTTCAAGAGATCTCAACATCGTCTGGATGGAGAAAACAATTTTGGAACCCTTCTAGAAAATTTCTGTGGCTCTCTACATCATACACCACACTGATGGAGGCCTTAAAGTGGACTGTTCAAGCCTTATCGCGACGTTTCGGAATTTATTTTCCTTCTTCAGGCTAGCTCGAACACAAAATGAAAGGTTCCAGTCACTCAGTCTTATTTATACTGTTTCTGAAGGGGGCGTGTCTGCACACACACACACGTTCTAACACTAAATATCGGCACTTTTTGGTGCGTCATGATCCATTTTGGTGTGGTTTACCATTTTGTTGTACTGATATTTCACATCAACTCACTAAAACAAGGCCCGACAAGGACCAGCCCAAAGCTCAGAGACGAAGGCACTGGCTGGTTAGGGGAATGAAACGTCCAAGGTCCAGACCTGAGGTCTGAACCTGGTTGTGCACGGTCCATCCGTCCACTGACCACTAAAGGACCGATCCAAGCCAGGACCGAGTCCATGAGTCAATGCAAAAAAATCCAAAATGGGGCTAAAATATTTGTGGTTATTTCCACTAGGTTTGCCACAACAAAATGGGTGTTAAGGTTAGGTGTTGTGTGGTGCAGTACATCTTTGAAAAAACTCGACATCTGTATGGATGGAGGAAATCGTTCTAAACCCCCAGAGAGTAATCAGTAATTTAACTATACACAACTCAACATCGTTTTGGATGGAGGAATACGTTTCCTGTGACTTCAAGAGATCTCAACATCGTCTGGATGGGAGAAAACAATTTTTGGAACCTTCTAGAAAATTTCTGTGGCTCTCTACCATCATACACCACACTGATGGAGGCCTTAAAGTGGACTGTTCAAGGCCTTATCGCGACGTTTCGGAATTTAATTTTCCTTCTTCAGGCTAGCTCGAACACAAAATGAAAGGTTCCAGTCACTCAGTCTTATTTATACTGTTTCTGAGGGGGCGTGTCCTGCACACACACACACGTTCTAACACTAAATATCGGCACTTTTTGGTGCGTCATGATCCATTTTGGTGTGGTTTACCATTTTTGTTGTACTGATATTTCACATCAACTCACTAAAACAAGGCCCGACAAGGACCAGCCCAAAGCTTCAGAGACGAAGGCACTGGCTGGTTAGGGGAATGAAACGTCCAAGGTCCAGACCTGAGGTCCTGAACCTGGTTGTGCACGGTCCATCCGTCCACTGACCACTAAAGACCGATCCAAGCCAGACCCGAGTCCATGAGTCAATGCAAAAAAATCCAAAATGGGGCTAAAATATTTGTGGTTATTCCACTAGGTTTGCAACAAAATGGGTGTTAAGGTTAGGTGTTGTGTGGGTGCAGTACATCTTTGAAAAAAACTCGCATCTGTATGGAGGAGGAAATCGTCTAAACCCCCAAGAGAGTAATCAGTAATTTAACTATACACAACTCAACATCGTTTTGGATGGAGGAATACGTTCTGTGACTTCAAGAGATCTCAACATCGTCTGGAATGGAGAAAACAATTTTTGGAACCTTCTAAGAAAATTTCTGTGGCTCTCTACAATCATACACCGACACTGATGGAGGCCTTAAAGTGGACTGTTCAAGCCTATTCGGCGACGTTTCGGAATTTATTTTCCTTCTTCAGGCTAGCTCGAACACAAAATGAAAGGTTCCAGTCACTCAGTCTTATTTTATACTGTTTCTGAGGGGGCGTGTCTGCACACACACACACGTTCTAACACTAAATATCGGCACTTTTTGGTGCGTCATGATCCATTTTGGTGTGGTTTACCATTTTGTTGTACTGATATTTCACATCAACTCACTAAAACAAGGCCCGACAAGGACCAGCCCAAAGCTCAGAGACGAAGGCACTGGCTGGTTAGGGGAATGAAACGTCCAAGGTCCAGACCTGAGGTCTGAACCTGGTTGTGCACGGTCCATCCGTCCACTGACCACTAAAGACCGATCCAAGCCAGACCGAGTCCATGAGTCAATGCAAAAAAATCCAAAATGGGGCTAAAATATTTGTGGTTATTTCCACTAGGTTTGCACAACAAAATGGGTGTTAAGGTTAGGTGTTGTGTGGTGCAGTACATCTTTGAAAAAACTCGACATCTGTATGGATGGAGGAAATCGTTCTAAACCCCCAGGAGAGTAATCAGTAATTTAACTATACACAACTCAACATCGTTTTGGATGGAGGAATACGTTCTGTGACTTCAAGAGATCTCAACATCGTCTGGATGGAGAAAACAATTTTTGGAACCTTCTAGAAAATTTCTGTGGCTCTCTACATCATACACCACACTGATGGAGGCCTTAAAGTGGACTGTTCAAGCCTTATCGCGACGTTTCGGAATTTATTTTCCTTCTTCAGGCTAGCTCGAACACAAAATGAAAGGTTCCAGTCACTCAGTCTTATTTATACTGTTTCTGAGGGGGCGTGTCTGCACACACACACACGTTCTAACACTAAATATCGGCACTTTTTTGGTGCGTCATGATCCATTTTGGTGTGGTTTACCATTTTGTTGTACTGATATTTCACATCAACTCACTAAAACAAGGCCCGACAAGGACCAGCCCAAAGCTCAGAGACGAAGGCACTGGCTGGTTAGGGGAATGAAACGTCCAAGGTCCAGACCTGAGGTCTGAACCTGGTTGTGCACGGTCCATCCGTCCACTGACCACTAAAGACCGATCCAAGCCAGACCGAGTCCATGAGTCAATGCAAAAAAATCCAAAATGGGGCTAAAATATTTGTGGTTATTTCCACTAGGTTTGCACAACAAAATGGGTGTTAAGGTTAGGTGTTGTGTGGTGCAGTACATCTTTGAAAAAACTCGACATCTGTATGGATGGAGGAAATCGTTCTAAACCCCCAGGAGAGTAATCAGTAATTTAACTATACACAACTCAACATCGTTTTGGATGGAGGAATACGTTTCTGTGACTTCAAGAGATCTCAACATCGTCTGGATGGAGAAAACAATTTTTGGAACCTTCTAGAAAATTTCTGTGGCTCTCTACATCATACACCACACTGATGGAGGCCTTAAAGTGGACTGTTCAAGCCTTATCGCGACGTTTCGGAATTTATTTTCCTTCTTCAGGCTAGCTCGAACACAAAATGAAAGGTTCCAGTCACTCAGTCTTATTTATACTGTTTCTGAGGGGGCGTGTCTGCACACACACACACGTTCTAACACTAAATATCGGCACTTTTTGGTGCGTCATGATCCATTTTGGTGTGGTTTACCATTTTGTTGTACTGATATTTCACATCAACTCACTAAAACAAGGCCCGACAAGGACCAGCCCAAAGCTCAGAGACGAAGGCACTGGCTGGTTAGGGGAATGAAACGTCCAAGGTCCAGACCTGAGGTCTGAACCTGGTTGTGCACGGTCCATCCGTCCACTGACCACTAAAGACCGATCCAAGCCAGACCGAGTCCATGAGTCAATGCAAAAAAATCCAAAATGGGGCTAAAATATTTGTGGTTATTTCCACTAGGTTTGCACAACAAAATGGGTGTTAAGGTTAGGTGTTGTGTGGTGCAGTACATCTTTGAAAAAACTCGACATCTGTATGGATGGAGGAAATCGTTCTAAACCCCCAGGAGAGTAATCAGTAATTTAACTATACACAACTCAACATCGTTTTGGATGGAGGAATACGTTTCTGTGACTTCAAGAGATCTCAACATCGTCTGGATGGAGAAAACAATTTTTGGAACCTTCTAGAAAATTTCTGTGGCTCTCTACATCATACACCACACTGATGGAGGCCTTAAAGTGGACTGTTCAAGCCTTATCGCGACGTTTCGGAATTTATTTTCCTTCTTCAGGCTAGCTCGAACACAAAATGAAAGGTTCCAGTCACTCAGTCTTATTTATACTGTTTCTGAGGGGGCGTGTCTGCACACACACACACGTTCTAACACTAAATATCGGCACTTTTTGGTGCGTCATGATCCATTTTGGTGTGGTTTACCATTTTGTTGTACTGATATTTCACATCAACTCACTAAAACAAGGCCCGACAAGGACCAGCCCAAAGCTCAGAGACGAAGGCACTGGCTGGTTAGGGGAATGAAACGTCCAAGGTCCAGACCTGAGGTCTGAACCTGGTTGTGCACGGTCCATCCGTCCACTGACCACTAAAGACCGATCCAAGCCAGACCGAGTCCATGAGTCAATGCAAAAAAATCCAAAATGGGGCTAAAATATTTGTGGTTATTTCCACTAGGTTTGCACAACAAAATGGGTGTTAAGGTTAGGTGTTGTGTGGTGCAGTACATCTTTGAAAAAACTCGACATCTGTATGGATGGAGGAAATCGTTCTAAACCCCCAGGAGAGTAATCAGTAATTTAACTATACACAACTCAACATCGTTTTGGATGGAGGAATACGTTTCTGTGACTTCAAGAGATCTCAACATCGTCTGGATGGAGAAAACAATTTTTGGAACCTTCTAGAAAATTTCTGTGGCTCTCTACATCATACACCACACTGATGGAGGCCTTAAAGTGGACTGTTCAAGCCTTATCGCGACGTTTCGGAATTTATTTTCCTTCTTCAGGCTAGCTCGAACACAAAATGAAAGGTTCCAGTCACTCAGTCTTATTTATACTGTTTCTGAGGGGGCGTGTCTGCACACACACACACGTTCTAACACTAAATATCGGCACTTTTTGGTGCGTCATGATCCATTTTGGTGTGGTTTACCATTTTGTTGTACTGATATTTCACATCAACTCACTAAAACAAGGCCCGACAAGGACCAGCCCAAAGCTCAGAGACGAAGGCACTGGCTGGTTAGGGGAATGAAACGTCCAAGGTCCAGACCTGAGGTCTGAACCTGGTTGTGCACGGTCCATCCGTCCACTGACCACTAAAGACCGATCCAAGCCAGACCGAGTCCATGAGTCAATGCAAAAAAATCCAAAATGGGGCTAAAATATTTGTGGTTATTTCCACTAGGTTTGCACAACAAAATGGGTGTTAAGGTTAGGTGTTGTGTGGTGCAGTACATCTTTGAAAAAACTCGACATCTGTATGGATGGAGGAAATCGTTCTAAACCCCCAGGAGAGTAATCAGTAATTTAACTATACACAACTCAACATCGTTTTGGATGGAGGAATACGTTTCTGTGACTTCAAGAGATCTCAACATCGTCTGGATGGAGAAAACAATTTTTGGAACCTTCTAGAAAATTTCTGTGGCTCTCTACATCATACACCACACTGATGGAGGCCTTAAAGTGGACTGTTCAAGCCTTATCGCGACGTTTCGGAATTTATTTTCCTTCTTCAGGCTAGCTCGAACACAAAATGAAAGGTTCCAGTCACTCAGTCTTATTTATACTGTTTCTGAGGGGGCGTGTCTGCACACACACACACGTTCTAACACTAAATATCGGCACTTTTTGGTGCGTCATGATCCATTTTGGTGTGGTTTACCATTTTGTTGTACTGATATTTCACATCAACTCACTAAAACAAGGCCCGACAAGGACCAGCCCAAAGCTCAGAGACGAAGGCACTGGCTGGTTAGGGGAATGAAACGTCCAAGGTCCAGACCTGAGGTCTGAACCTGGTTGTGCACGGTCCATCCGTCCACTGACCACTAAAGACCGATCCAAGCCAGACCGAGTCCATGAGTCAATGCAAAAAAATCCAAAATGGGGCTAAAATATTTGTGGTTATTTCCACTAGGTTTGCACAACAAAATGGGTGTTAAGGTTAGGTGTTGTGTGGTGCAGTACATCTTTGAAAAAACTCGACATCTGTATGGATGGAGGAAATCGTTCTAAACCCCCAGGAGAGTAATCAGTAATTTAACTATACACAACTCAACATCGTTTTGGATGGAGGAATACGTTTCTGTGACTTCAAGAGATCTCAACATCGTCTGGATGGAGAAAACAATTTTTGGAACCTTCTAGAAAATTTCTGTGGCTCTCTACATCATACACCACACTGATGGAGGCCTTAAAGTGGACTGTTCAAGCCTTATCGCGACGTTTCGGAATTTATTTTCCTTCTTCAGGCTAGCTCGAACACAAAATGAAAGGTTCCAGTCACTCAGTCTTATTTATACTGTTTCTGAGGGGGCGTGTCTGCACACACACACACGTTCTAACACTAAATATCGGCACTTTTTGGTGCGTCATGATCCATTTTGGTGTGGTTTACCATTTTGTTGTACTGATATTTCACATCAACTCACTAAAACAAGGCCCGACAAGGACCAGCCCAAAGCTCAGAGACGAAGGCACTGGCTGGTTAGGGGAATGAAACGTCCAAGGTCCAGACCTGAGGTCTGAACCTGGTTGTGCACGGTCCATCCGTCCACTGACCACTAAAGACCGATCCAAGCCAGACCGAGTCCATGAGTCAATGCAAAAAAATCCAAAATGGGGCTAAAATATTTGTGGTTATTTCCACTAGGTTTGCACAACAAAATGGGTGTTAAGGTTAGGTGTTGTGTGGTGCAGTACATCTTTGAAAAAACTCGACATCTGTATGGATGGAGGAAATCGTTCTAAACCCCCAGGAGAGTAATCAGTAATTTAACTATACACAACTCAACATCGTTTTGGATGGAGGAATACGTTTCTGTGACTTCAAGAGATCTCAACATCGTCTGGATGGAGAAAACAATTTTTGGAACCTTCTAGAAAATTTCTGTGGCTCTCTACATCATACACCACACTGATGGAGGCCTTAAAGTGGACTGTTCAAGCCTTATCGCGACGTTTCGGAATTTATTTTCCTTCTTCAGGCTAGCTCGAACACAAAATGAAAGGTTCCAGTCACTCAGTCTTATTTATACTGTTTCTGAGGGGGCGTGTCTGCACACACACACACGTTCTAACACTAAATATCGGCACTTTTTGGTGCGTCATGATCCATTTTGGTGTGGTTTACCATTTTGTTGTACTGATATTTCACATCAACTCACTAAAACAAGGCCCGACAAGGACCAGCCCAAAGCTCAGAGACGAAGGCACTGGCTGGTTAGGGGAATGAAACGTCCAAGGTCCAGACCTGAGGTCTGAACCTGGTTGTGCACGGTCCATCCGTCCACTGACCACTAAAGACCGATCCAAGCCAGACCGAGTCCATGAGTCAATGCAAAAAAATCCAAAATGGGGCTAAAATATTTGTGGTTATTTCCACTAGGTTTGCACAACAAAATGGGTGTTAAGGTTAGGTGTTGTGTGGTGCAGTACATCTTTGAAAAAACTCGACATCTGTATGGATGGAGGAAATCGTTCTAAACCCCCAGGAGAGTAATCAGTAATTTAACTATACACAACTCAACATCGTTTTGGATGGAGGAATACGTTTCTGTGACTTCAAGAGATCTCAACATCGTCTGGATGGAGAAAACAATTTTTGGAACCTTCTAGAAAATTTCTGTGGCTCTCTACATCATACACCACACTGATGGAGGCCTTAAAGTGGACTGTTCAAGCCTTATCGCGACGTTTCGGAATTTATTTTCCTTCTTCAGGCTAGCTCGAACACAAAATGAAAGGTTCCAGTCACTCAGTCTTATTTATACTGTTTCTGAGGGGGCGTGTCTGCACACACACACACGTTCTAACACTAAATATCGGCACTTTTTGGTGCGTCATGATCCATTTTGGTGTGGTTTACCATTTTGTTGTACTGATATTTCACATCAACTCACTAAAACAAGGCCCGACAAGGACCAGCCCAAAGCTCAGAGACGAAGGCACTGGCTGGTTAGGGGAATGAAACGTCCAAGGTCCAGACCTGAGGTCTGAACCTGGTTGTGCACGGTCCATCCGTCCACTGACCACTAAAGACCGATCCAAGCCAGACCGAGTCCATGAGTCAATGCAAAAAAATCCAAAATGGGGCTAAAATATTTGTGGTTATTTCCACTAGGTTTGCACAACAAAATGGGTGTTAAGGTTAGGTGTTGTGTGGTGCAGTACATCTTTGAAAAAACTCGACATCTGTATGGATGGAGGAAATCGTTCTAAACCCCCAGGAGAGTAATCAGTAATTTAACTATACACAACTCAACATCGTTTTGGATGGAGGAATACGTTTCTGTGACTTCAAGAGATCTCAACATCGTCTGGATGGAGAAAACAATTTTTGGAACCTTCTAGAAAATTTCTGTGGCTCTCTACATCATACACCACACTGATGGAGGCCTTAAAGTGGACTGTTCAAGCCTTATCGCGACGTTTCGGAATTTATTTTCCTTCTTCAGGCTAGCTCGAACACAAAATGAAAGGTTCCAGTCACTCAGTCTTATTTATACTGTTTCTGAGGGGGCGTGTCTGCACACACACACACGTTCTAACACTAAATATCGGCACTTTTTGGTGCGTCATGATCCATTTTGGTGTGGTTTACCATTTTGTTGTACTGATATTTCACATCAACTCACTAAAACAAGGCCCGACAAGGACCAGCCCAAAGCTCAGAGACGAAGGCACTGGCTGGTTAGGGGAATGAAACGTCCAAGGTCCAGACCTGAGGTCTGAACCTGGTTGTGCACGGTCCATCCGTCCACTGACCACTAAAGACCGATCCAAGCCAGACCGAGTCCATGAGTCAATGCAAAAAAATCCAAAATGGGGCTAAAATATTTGTGGTTATTTCCACTAGGTTTGCACAACAAAATGGGTGTTAAGGTTAGGTGTTGTGTGGTGCAGTACATCTTTGAAAAAACTCGACATCTGTATGGATGGAGGAAATCGTTCTAAACCCCAGGAGAGTAATCAGTAATTTAACTATACACAACTCAACATCGTTTTGGATGGAGGAATACGTTTCTGTGACTTCAAGAGATCTCAACATCGTCTGGATGGAGAAAACAATTTTTGGAACCTTCTAGAAAATTTCTGTGGCTCTCTACATCATACACCACACTGATGGAGGCCTTAAAGTGGACTGTTCAAGCCTTATCGCGACGTTTCGGAATTTATTTTCCTTCTTCAGGCTAGCTCGAACACAAAATGAAAGGTTCCAGTCACTCAGTCTTATTTATACTGTTTCTGAGGGGGCGTGTCTGCACACACACACACGTTCTAACACTAAATATCGGCACTTTTTGGTGCGTCATGATCCATTTTGGTGTGGTTTACCATTTTGTTGTACTGATATTTCACATCAACTCACTAAAACAAGGCCCGACAAGGACCAGCCCAAAGCTCAGAGACGAAGGCACTGGCTGGTTAGGGGAATGAAACGTCCAAGGTCCAGACCTGAGGTCTGAACCTGGTTGTGCACGGTCCATCCGTCCACTGACCACTAAAGACCGATCCAAGCCAGACCGAGTCCATGAGTCAATGCAAAAAAATCCAAAATGGGGCTAAAATATTTGTGGTTATTTCCACTAGGTTTGCACAACAAAATGGGTGTTAAGGTTAGGTGTTGTGTGGTGCAGTACATCTTTGAAAAAACTCGACATCTGTATGGATGGAGGAAATCGTTCTAAACCCCCAGGAGAGTAATCAGTAATTTAACTATACACAACTCAACATCGTTTTGGATGGAGGAATACGTTTCTGTGACTTCAAGAGATCTCAACATCGTCTGGATGGAGAAAACAATTTTTGGAACCTTCTAGAAAATTTCTGTGGCTCTCTACATCATACACCACACTGATGGAGGCCTTAAAGTGGACTGTTCAAGCCTTATCGCGACGTTTCGGAATTTATTTTCCTTCTTCAGGCTAGCTCGAACACAAAATGAAAGGTTCCAGTCACTCAGTCTTATTTATACTGTTTCTGAGGGGGCGTGTCTGCACACACACACACGTTCTAACACTAAATATCGGCACTTTTTGGTGCGTCATGATCCATTTTGGTGTGGTTTACCATTTTGTTGTACTGATATTTCACATCAACTCACTAAAACAAGGCCCGACAAGGACCAGCCCAAAGCTCAGAGACGAAGGCACTGGCTGGTTAGGGGAATGAAACGTCCAAGGTCCAGACCTGAGGTCTGAACCTGGTTGTGCACGGTCCATCCGTCCACTGACCACTAAAGACCGATCCAAGCCAGACCGAGTCCATGAGTCAATGCAAAAAAATCCAAAATGGGGCTAAAATATTTGTGGTTATTTCCACTAGGTTTGCACAACAAAATGGGTGTTAAGGTTAGGTGTTGTGTGGTGCAGTACATCTTTGAAAAAACTCGACATCTGTATGGATGGAGGAAATCGTTCTAAACCCCCAGGAGAGTAATCAGTAATTTAACTATACACAACTCAACATCGTTTTGGATGGAGGAATACGTTTCTGTGACTTCAAGAGATCTCAACATCGTCTGGATGGAGAAAACAATTTTTGGAACCTTCTAGAAAATTTCTGTGGCTCTCTACATCATACACCACACTGATGGAGGCCTTAAAGTGGACTGTTCAAGCCTTATCGCGACGTTTCGGAATTTATTTTCCTTCTTCAGGCTAGCTCGAACACAAAATGAAAGGTTCCAGTCACTCAGTCTTATTTATACTGTTTCTGAGGGGGCGTGTCTGCACACACACACACGTTCTAACACTAAATATCGGCACTTTTTGGTGCGTCATGATCCATTTTGGTGTGGTTTACCATTTTGTTGTACTGATATTTCACATCAACTCACTAAAACAAGGCCCGACAAGGACCAGCCCAAAGCTCAGAGACGAAGGCACTGGCTGGTTAGGGGAATGAAACGTCCAAGGTCCAGACCTGAGGTCTGAACCTGGTTGTGCACGGTCCATCCGTCCACTGACCACTAAAGACCGATCCAAGCCAGACCGAGTCCATGAGTCAATGCAAAAAAATCCAAAATGGGGCTAAAATATTTGTGGTTATTTCCACTAGGTTTGCACAACAAAATGGGTGTTAAGGTTAGGTGTTGTGTGGTGCAGTACATCTTTGAAAAAACTCGACATCTGTATGGATGGAGGAAATCGTTCTAAACCCCCAGGAGAGTAATCAGTAATTTAACTATACACAACTCAACATCGTTTTGGATGGAGGAATACGTTTCTGTGACTTCAAGAGATCTCAACATCGTCTGGATGGAGAAAACAATTTTTGGAACCTTCTAGAAAATTTCTGTGGCTCTCTACATCATACACCACACTGATGGAGGCCTTAAAGTGGACTGTTCAAGCCTTATCGCGACGTTTCGGAATTTATTTTCCTTCTTCAGGCTAGCTCGAACACAAAATGAAAGGTTCCAGTCACTCAGTCTTATTTATACTGTTTCTGAGGGGGCGTGTCTGCACACACACACACGTTCTAACACTAAATATCGGCACTTTTTGGTGCGTCATGATCCATTTTGGTGTGGTTTACCATTTTGTTGTACTGATATTTCACATCAACTCACTAAAACAAGGCCCGACAAGGACCAGCCCAAAGCTCAGAGACGAAGGCACTGGCTGGTTAGGGGAATGAAACGTCCAAGGTCCAGACCTGAGGTCTGAACCTGGTTGTGCACGGTCCATCCGTCCACTGACCACTAAAGACCGATCCAAGCCAGACCGAGTCCATGAGTCAATGCAAAAAAATCCAAAATGGGGCTAAAATATTTGTGGTTATTTCCACTAGGTTTGCACAACAAAATGGGTGTTAAGGTTAGGTGTTGTGTGGTGCAGTACATCTTTGAAAAAACTCGACATCTGTATGGATGGAGGAAATCGTTCTAAACCCCCAGGAGAGTAATCAGTAATTTAACTATACACAACTCAACATCGTTTTGGATGGAGGAATACGTTTCTGTGACTTCAAGAGATCTCAACATCGTCTGGATGGAGAAAACAATTTTTGGAACCTTCTAGAAAATTTCTGTGGCTCTCTACATCATACACCACACTGATGGAGGCCTTAAAGTGGACTGTTCAAGCCTTATCGCGACGTTTCGGAATTTATTTTCCTTCTTCAGGCTAGCTCGAACACAAAATGAAAGGTTCCAGTCACTCAGTCTTATTTATACTGTTTCTGAGGGGGCGTGTCTGCACACACACACACGTTCTAACACTAAATATCGGCACTTTTTGGTGCGTCATGATCCATTTTGGTGTGGTTTACCATTTTGTTGTACTGATATTTCACATCAACTCACTAAAACAAGGCCCGACAAGGACCAGCCCAAAGCTCAGAGACGAAGGCACTGGCTGGTTAGGGGAATGAAACGTCCAAGGTCCAGACCTGAGGTCTGAACCTGGTTGTGCACGGTCCATCCGTCCACTGACCACTAAAGACCGATCCAAGCCAGACCGAGTCCATGAGTCAATGCAAAAAAATCCAAAATGGGGCTAAAATATTTGTGGTTATTTCCACTAGGTTTGCACAACAAAATGGGTGTTAAGGTTAGGTGTTGTGTGGTGCAGTACATCTTTGAAAAAACTCGACATCTGTATGGATGGAGGAAATCGTTCTAAACCCCCAGGAGAGTAATCAGTAATTTAACTATACACAACTCAACATCGTTTTGGATGGAGGAATACGTTTCTGTGACTTCAAGAGATCTCAACATCGTCTGGATGGAGAAAACAATTTTTGGAACCTTCTAGAAAATTTCTGTGGCTCTCTACATCATACACCACACTGATGGAGGCCTTAAAGTGGACTGTTCAAGCCTTATCGCGACGTTTCGGAATTTATTTTCCTTCTTCAGGCTAGCTCGAACACAAAATGAAAGGTTCCAGTCACTCAGTCTTATTTATACTGTTTCTGAGGGGGCGTGTCTGCACACACACACACGTTCTAACACTAAATATCGGCACTTTTTGGTGCGTCATGATCCATTTTGGTGTGGTTTACCATTTTGTTGTACTGATATTTCACATCAACTCACTAAAACAAGGCCCGACAAGGACCAGCCCAAAGCTCAGAGACGAAGGCACTGGCTGGTTAGGGGAATGAAACGTCCAAGGTCCAGACCTGAGGTCTGAACCTGGTTGTGCACGGTCCATCCGTCCACTGACCACTAAAGACCGATCCAAGCCAGACCGAGTCCATGAGTCAATGCAAAAAAATCCAAAATGGGGCTAAAATATTTGTGGTTATTTCCACTAGGTTTGCACAACAAAATGGGTGTTAAGGTTAGGTGTTGTGTGGTGCAGTACATCTTTGAAAAAACTCGACATCTGTATGGATGGAGGAAATCGTTCTAAACCCCAGGAGAGTAATCAGTAATTTAACTATACACAACTCAACATCGTTTTGGATGGAGGAATACGTTTCTGTGACTTCAAGAGATCTCAACATCGTCTGGATGGAGAAAACAATTTTTGGAACCTTCTAGAAAATTTCTGTGGCTCTCTACATCATACACCACACTGATGGAGGCCTTAAAGTGGACTGTTCAAGCCTTATCGCGACGTTTCGGAATTTATTTTCCTTCTTCAGGCTAGCTCGAACACAAAATGAAAGGTTCCAGTCACTCAGTCTTATTTATACTGTTTCTGAGGGGGCGTGTCTGCACACACACACACGTTCTAACACTAAATATCGGCACTTTTTGGTGCGTCATGATCCATTTTGGTGTGGTTTACCATTTTGTTGTACTGATATTTCACATCAACTCACTAAAACAAGGCCCGACAAGGACCAGCCCAAAGCTCAGAGACGAAGGCACTGGCTGGTTAGGGGAATGAAACGTCCAAGGTCCAGACCTGAGGTCTGAACCTGGTTGTGCACGGTCCATCCGTCCACTGACCACTAAAGACCGATCCAAGCCAGACCGAGTCCATGAGTCAATGCAAAAAAATCCAAAATGGGGCTAAAATATTTGTGGTTATTTCCACTAGGTTTGCACAACAAAATGGGTGTTAAGGTTAGGTGTTGTGTGGTGCAGTACATCTTTGAAAAAACTCGACATCTGTATGGATGGAGGAAATCGTTCTAAACCCCAGGAGAGTAATCAGTAATTTAACTATACACAACTCAACATCGTTTTGGATGGAGGAATACGTTTCTGTGACTTCAAGAGATCTCAACATCGTCTGGATGGAGAAAACAATTTTTGGAACCTTCTAGAAAATTTCTGTGGCTCTCTACATCATACACCACACTGATGGAGGCCTTAAAGTGGACTGTTCAAGCCTTATCGCGACGTTTCGGAATTTATTTTCCTTCTTCAGGCTAGCTCGAACACAAAATGAAAGGTTCCAGTCACTCAGTCTTATTTATACTGTTTCTGAGGGGGCGTGTCTGCACACACACACACGTTCTAACACTAAATATCGGCACTTTTTGGTGCGTCATGATCCATTTTGGTGTGGTTTACCATTTTGTTGTACTGATATTTCACATCAACTCACTAAAACAAGGCCCGACAAGGACCAGCCCAAAGCTCAGAGACGAAGGCACTGGCTGGTTAGGGGAATGAAACGTCCAAGGTCCAGACCTGAGGTCTGAACCTGGTTGTGCACGGTCCATCCGTCCACTGACCACTAAAGACCGATCCAAGCCAGACCGAGTCCATGAGTCAATGCAAAAAAATCCAAAATGGGGCTAAAATATTTGTGGTTATTTCCACTAGGTTTGCACAACAAAATGGGTGTTAAGGTTAGGTGTTGTGTGGTGCAGTACATCTTTGAAAAAACTCGACATCTGTATGGATGGAGGAAATCGTTCTAAACCCCCAGGAGAGTAATCAGTAATTTAACTATACACAACTCAACATCGTTTTGGATGGAGGAATACGTTTCTGTGACTTCAAGAGATCTCAACATCGTCTGGATGGAGAAAACAATTTTTGGAACCTTCTAGAAAATTTCTGTGGCTCTCTACATCATACACCACACTGATGGAGGCCTTAAAGTGGACTGTTCAAGCCTTATCGCGACGTTTCGGAATTTATTTTCCTTCTTCAGGCTAGCTCGAACACAAAATGAAAGGTTCCAGTCACTCAGTCTTATTTATACTGTTTCTGAGGGGGCGTGTCTGCACACACACACACGTTCTAACACTAAATATCGGCACTTTTTGGTGCGTCATGATCCATTTTGGTGTGGTTTACCATTTTGTTGTACTGATATTTCACATCAACTCACTAAAACAAGGCCCGACAAGGACCAGCCCAAAGCTCAGAGACGAAGGCACTGGCTGGTTAGGGGAATGAAACGTCCAAGGTCCAGACCTGAGGTCTGAACCTGGTTGTGCACGGTCCATCCGTCCACTGACCACTAAAGACCGATCCAAGCCAGACCGAGTCCATGAGTCAATGCAAAAAAATCCAAAATGGGGCTAAAATATTTGTGGTTATTTCCACTAGGTTTGCACAACAAAATGGGTGTTAAGGTTAGGTGTTGTGTGGTGCAGTACATCTTTGAAAAAACTCGACATCTGTATGGATGGAGGAAATCGTTCTAAACCCCCAGGAGAGTAATCAGTAATTTAACTATACACAACTCAACATCGTTTTGGATGGAGGAATACGTTTCTGTGACTTCAAGAGATCTCAACATCGTCTGGATGGAGAAAACAATTTTTGGAACCTTCTAGAAAATTTCTGTGGCTCTCTACATCATACACCACACTGATGGAGGCCTTAAAGTGGACTGTTCAAGCCTTATCGCGACGTTTCGGAATTTATTTTCCTTCTTCAGGCTAGCTCGAACACAAAATGAAAGGTTCCAGTCACTCAGTCTTATTTATACTGTTTCTGAGGGGGCGTGTCTGCACACACACACACGTTCTAACACTAAATATCGGCACTTTTTGGTGCGTCATGATCCATTTTGGTGTGGTTTACCATTTTGTTGTACTGATATTTCACATCAACTCACTAAAACAAGGCCCGACAAGGACCAGCCCAAAGCTCAGAGACGAAGGCACTGGCTGGTTAGGGGAATGAAACGTCCAAGGTCCAGACCTGAGGTCTGAACCTGGTTGTGCACGGTCCATCCGTCCACTGACCACTAAAGACCGATCCAAGCCAGACCGAGTCCATGAGTCAATGCAAAAAAATCCAAAATGGGGCTAAAATATTTGTGGTTATTTCCACTAGGTTTGCACAACAAAATGGGTGTTAAGGTTAGGTGTTGTGTGGTGCAGTACATCTTTGAAAAAACTCGACATCTGTATGGATGGAGGAAATCGTTCTAAACCCCCAGGAGAGTAATCAGTAATTTAACTATACACAACTCAACATCGTTTTGGATGGAGGAATACGTTTCTGTGACTTCAAGAGATCTCAACATCGTCTGGATGGAGAAAACAATTTTTGGAACCTTCTAGAAAATTTCTGTGGCTCTCTACATCATACACCACACTGATGGAGGCCTTAAAGTGGACTGTTCAAGCCTTATCGCGACGTTTCGGAATTTATTTTCCTTCTTCAGGCTAGCTCGAACACAAAATGAAAGGTTCCAGTCACTCAGTCTTATTTATACTGTTTCTGAGGGGGCGTGTCTGCACACACACACACGTTCTAACACTAAATATCGGCACTTTTTGGTGCGTCATGATCCATTTTGGTGTGGTTTACCATTTTGTTGTACTGATATTTCACATCAACTCACTAAAACAAGGCCCGACAAGGACCAGCCCAAAGCTCAGAGACGAAGGCACTGGCTGGTTAGGGGAATGAAACGTCCAAGGTCCAGACCTGAGGTCTGAACCTGGTTGTGCACGGTCCATCCGTCCACTGACCACTAAAGACCGATCCAAGCCAGACCGAGTCCATGAGTCAATGCAAAAAAATCCAAAATGGGGCTAAAATATTTGTGGTTATTTCCACTAGGTTTGCACAACAAAATGGGTGTTAAGGTTAGGTGTTGTGTGGTGCAGTACATCTTTGAAAAAACTCGACATCTGTATGGATGGAGGAAATCGTTCTAAACCCCCAGGAGAGTAATCAGTAATTTAACTATACACAACTCAACATCGTTTTGGATGGAGGAATACGTTTCTGTGACTTCAAGAGATCTCAACATCGTCTGGATGGAGAAAACAATTTTTGGAACCTTCTAGAAAATTTCTGTGGCTCTCTACATCATACACCACACTGATGGAGGCCTTAAAGTGGACTGTTCAAGCCTTATCGCGACGTTTCGGAATTTATTTTCCTTCTTCAGGCTAGCTCGAACACAAAATGAAAGGTTCCAGTCACTCAGTCTTATTTATACTGTTTCTGAGGGGGCGTGTCTGCACACACACACACGTTCTAACACTAAATATCGGCACTTTTTGGTGCGTCATGATCCATTTTGGTGTGGTTTACCATTTTGTTGTACTGATATTTCACATCAACTCACTAAAACAAGGCCCGACAAGGACCAGCCCAAAGCTCAGAGACGAAGGCACTGGCTGGTTAGGGGAATGAAACGTCCAAGGTCCAGACCTGAGGTCTGAACCTGGTTGTGCACGGTCCATCCGTCCACTGACCACTAAAGACCGATCCAAGCCAGACCGAGTCCATGAGTCAATGCAAAAAAATCCAAAATGGGGCTAAAATATTTGTGGTTATTTCCACTAGGTTTGCACAACAAAATGGGTGTTAAGGTTAGGTGTTGTGTGGTGCAGTACATCTTTGAAAAAACTCGACATCTGTATGGATGGAGGAAATCGTTCTAAACCCCCAGGAGAGTAATCAGTAATTTAACTATACACAACTCAACATCGTTTTGGATGGAGGAATACGTTTCTGTGACTTCAAGAGATCTCAACATCGTCTGGATGGAGAAAACAATTTTTGGAACCTTCTAGAAAATTTCTGTGGCTCTCTACATCATACACCACACTGATGGAGGCCTTAAAGTGGACTGTTCAAGCCTTATCGCGACGTTTCGGAATTTATTTTCCTTCTTCAGGCTAGCTCGAACACAAAATGAAAGGTTCCAGTCACTCAGTCTTATTTATACTGTTTCTGAGGGGGCGTGTCTGCACACACACACACGTTCTAACACTAAATATCGGCACTTTTTGGTGCGTCATGATCCATTTTGGTGTGGTTTACCATTTTGTTGTACTGATATTTCACATCAACTCACTAAAACAAGGCCCGACAAGGACCAGCCCAAAGCTCAGAGACGAAGGCACTGGCTGGTTAGGGGAATGAAACGTCCAAGGTCCAGACCTGAGGTCTGAACCTGGTTGTGCACGGTCCATCCGTCCACTGACCACTAAAGACCGATCCAAGCCAGACCGAGTCCATGAGTCAATGCAAAAAAATCCAAAATGGGGCTAAAATATTTGTGGTTATTTCCACTAGGTTTGCACAACAAAATGGGTGTTAAGGTTAGGTGTTGTGTGGTGCAGTACATCTTTGAAAAAACTCGACATCTGTATGGATGGAGGAAATCGTTCTAAACCCCCAGGAGAGTAATCAGTAATTTAACTATACACAACTCAACATCGTTTTGGATGGAGGAATACGTTTCTGTGACTTCAAGAGATCTCAACATCGTCTGGATGGAGAAAACAATTTTTGGAACCTTCTAGAAAATTTCTGTGGCTCTCTACATCATACACCACACTGATGGAGGCCTTAAAGTGGACTGTTCAAGCCTTATCGCGACGTTTCGGAATTTATTTTCCTTCTTCAGGCTAGCTCGAACACAAAATGAAAGGTTCCAGTCACTCAGTCTTATTTATACTGTTTCTGAGGGGGCGTGTCTGCACACACACACACGTTCTAACACTAAATATCGGCACTTTTTGGTGCGTCATGATCCATTTTGGTGTGGTTTACCATTTTGTTGTACTGATATTTCACATCAACTCACTAAAACAAGGCCCGACAAGGACCAGCCCAAAGCTCAGAGACGAAGGCACTGGCTGGTTAGGGGAATGAAACGTCCAAGGTCCAGACCTGAGGTCTGAACCTGGTTGTGCACGGTCCATCCGTCCACTGACCACTAAAGACCGATCCAAGCCAGACCGAGTCCATGAGTCAATGCAAAAAAATCCAAAATGGGGCTAAAATATTTGTGGTTATTTCCACTAGGTTTGCACAACAAAATGGGTGTTAAGGTTAGGTGTTGTGTGGTGCAGTACATCTTTGAAAAAACTCGACATCTGTATGGATGGAGGAAATCGTTCTAAACCCCCAGGAGAGTAATCAGTAATTTAACTATACACAACTCAACATCGTTTTGGATGGAGGAATACGTTTCTGTGACTTCAAGAGATCTCAACATCGTCTGGATGGAGAAAACAATTTTTGGAACCTTCTAGAAAATTTCTGTGGCTCTCTACATCATACACCACACTGATGGAGGCCTTAAAGTGGACTGTTCAAGCCTTATCGCGACGTTTCGGAATTTATTTTCCTTCTTCAGGCTAGCTCGAACACAAAATGAAAGGTTCCAGTCACTCAGTCTTATTTATACTGTTTCTGAGGGGGCGTGTCTGCACACACACACACGTTCTAACACTAAATATCGGCACTTTTTGGTGCGTCATGATCCATTTTGGTGTGGTTTACCATTTTGTTGTACTGATATTTCACATCAACTCACTAAAACAAGGCCCGACAAGGACCAGCCCAAAGCTCAGAGACGAAGGCACTGGCTGGTTAGGGGAATGAAACGTCCAAGGTCCAGACCTGAGGTCTGAACCTGGTTGTGCACGGTCCATCCGTCCACTGACCACTAAAGACCGATCCAAGCCAGACCGAGTCCATGAGTCAATGCAAAAAAATCCAAAATGGGGCTAAAATATTTGTGGTTATTTCCACTAGGTTTGCACAACAAAATGGGTGTTAAGGTTAGGTGTTGTGTGGTGCAGTACATCTTTGAAAAAACTCGACATCTGTATGGATGGAGGAAATCGTTCTAAACCCCCAGGAGAGTAATCAGTAATTTAACTATACACAACTCAACATCGTTTTGGATGGAGGAATACGTTTCTGTGACTTCAAGAGATCTCAACATCGTCTGGATGGAGAAAACAATTTTTGGAACCTTCTAGAAAATTTCTGTGGCTCTCTACATCATACACCACACTGATGGAGGCCTTAAAGTGGACTGTTCAAGCCTTATCGCGACGTTTCGGAATTTATTTTCCTTCTTCAGGCTAGCTCGAACACAAAATGAAAGGTTCCAGTCACTCAGTCTTATTTATACTGTTTCTGAGGGGGCGTGTCTGCACACACACACACGTTCTAACACTAAATATCGGCACTTTTTGGTGCGTCATGATCCATTTTGGTGTGGTTTACCATTTTGTTGTACTGATATTTCACATCAACTCACTAAAACAAGGCCCGACAAGGACCAGCCCAAAGCTCAGAGACGAAGGCACTGGCTGGTTAGGGGAATGAAACGTCCAAGGTCCAGACCTGAGGTCTGAACCTGGTTGTGCACGGTCCATCCGTCCACTGACCACTAAAGACCGATCCAAGCCAGACCGAGTCCATGAGTCAATGCAAAAAAATCCAAAATGGGGCTAAAATATTTGTGGTTATTTCCACTAGGTTTGCACAACAAAATGGGTGTTAAGGTTAGGTGTTGTGTGGTGCAGTACATCTTTGAAAAAACTCGACATCTGTATGGATGGAGGAAATCGTTCTAAACCCCCAGGAGAGTAATCAGTAATTTAACTATACACAACTCAACATCGTTTTGGATGGAGGAATACGTTTCTGTGACTTCAAGAGATCTCAACATCGTCTGGATGGAGAAAACAATTTTTGGAACCTTCTAGAAAATTTCTGTGGCTCTCTACATCATACACCACACTGATGGAGGCCTTAAAGTGGACTGTTCAAGCCTTATCGCGACGTTTCGGAATTTATTTTCCTTCTTCAGGCTAGCTCGAACACAAAATGAAAGGTTCCAGTCACTCAGTCTTATTTATACTGTTTCTGAGGGGGCGTGTCTGCACACACACACACGTTCTAACACTAAATATCGGCACTTTTTGGTGCGTCATGATCCATTTTGGTGTGGTTTACCATTTTGTTGTACTGATATTTCACATCAACTCACTAAAACAAGGCCCGACAAGGACCAGCCCAAAGCTCAGAGACGAAGGCACTGGCTGGTTAGGGGAATGAAACGTCCAAGGTCCAGACCTGAGGTCTGAACCTGGTTGTGCACGGTCCATCCGTCCACTGACCACTAAAGACCGATCCAAGCCAGACCGAGTCCATGAGTCAATGCAAAAAAATCCAAAATGGGGCTAAAATATTTGTGGTTATTTCCACTAGGTTTGCACAACAAAATGGGTGTTAAGGTTAGGTGTTGTGTGGTGCAGTACATCTTTGAAAAAACTCGACATCTGTATGGATGGAGGAAATCGTTCTAAACCCCCAGGAGAGTAATCAGTAATTTAACTATACACAACTCAACATCGTTTTGGATGGAGGAATACGTTTCTGTGACTTCAAGAGATCTCAACATCGTCTGGATGGAGAAAACAATTTTTGGAACCTTCTAGAAAATTTCTGTGGCTCTCTACATCATACACCACACTGATGGAGGCCTTAAAGTGGACTGTTCAAGCCTTATCGCGACGTTTCGGAATTTATTTTCCTTCTTCAGGCTAGCTCGAACACAAAATGAAAGGTTCCAGTCACTCAGTCTTATTTATACTGTTTCTGAGGGGGCGTGTCTGCACACACACACACGTTCTAACACTAAATATCGGCACTTTTTGGTGCGTCATGATCCATTTTGGTGTGGTTTACCATTTTGTTGTACTGATATTTCACATCAACTCACTAAAACAAGGCCCGACAAGGACCAGCCCAAAGCTCAGAGACGAAGGCACTGGCTGGTTAGGGGAATGAAACGTCCAAGGTCCAGACCTGAGGTCTGAACCTGGTTGTGCACGGTCCATCCGTCCACTGACCACTAAAGACCGATCCAAGCCAGACCGAGTCCATGAGTCAATGCAAAAAAATCCAAAATGGGGCTAAAATATTTGTGGTTATTTCCACTAGGTTTTGCACAACAAAATGGGTGTTAAGGTTAGGTGTTGTGTGGTGCAGTACATCTTTGAAAAAACTCGACATCTGTATGGATGGAGGAAATCGTTCTAAACCCCCAGGAGAGTAATCAGTAATTTAACTATACACAACTCAACATCGTTTTGGATGGAGGAATACGTTTCTGTGACTTCAAGAGATCTCAACATCGTCTGGATGGAGAAAACAATTTTTGAACCTTCTAGAAAATTTCTGTGGCTCTCTACATCATACACCACACTGATGGAGGCCTTAAAGTGGACTGTTCAAGCCTTATCGCGACGTTTCGGAATTTATTTTCCTTCTTCAGGCTAGCTCGAACACAAATGAAAGGTTCCAGTCACTCAGTCTTATTTATACTGTTTCTGAGGGGGCGTGTCTGCACACACACACACGTTCTAACACTAAATATCGGCACTTTTTGGTGCGTCATGATCCATTTTGGTGTGGTTTACCATTTTGTTGTACTGATATTTCACATCAACTCACTAAAACAAGGCCCGACAAGGACCAGCCCAAAGCTCAGAGACGAAGGCACTGGCTGGTTAGGGGAATGAAACGTCCAAGGTCCAGACCTGAGGTCTGAACCTGGTTGTGCACGGTCCATCCGTCCACTGACCACTAAAGACCGATCCAAGCCAGACCGAGTCCATGAGTCAATGCAAAAAAATCCAAAATGGGGCTAAAATATTTGTGGTTATTTCCACTAGGTTTGCACAACAAAATGGGTGTTAAGGTTAGGTGTTGTGTGGTGCAGTACATCTTTGAAAAAACTCGACATCTGTATGGATGGAGGAAATCGTTCTAAACCCCCAGGAGAGTAATCAGTAATTTAACTATACACAACTCAACATCGTTTTGGATGGAGGAATACGTTTCTGTGACTTCAAGAGATCTCAACATCGTCTGGATGGAGAAAACAATTTTTGGAACCTTCTAGAAAATTTCTGTGGCTCTCTACATCATACACCACACTGATGGAGGCCTTAAAGTGGACTGTTCAAGCCTTATCGCGACGTTTCGGAATTTATTTTCCTTCTTCAGGCTAGCTCGAACACAAATGAAAGGTTCCAGTCACTCAGTCTTATTTATACTGTTTCTGAGGGGGCGTGTCTGCACACACACACACGTTCTAACACTAAATATCGGCACTTTTTGGTGCGTCATGATCCATTTTGGTGTGGTTTACCATTTTGTTGTACTGATATTTCACATCAACTCACTAAAACAAGGCCCGACAAGGACCAGCCCAAAGCTCAGAGACGAAGGCACTGGCTGGTTAGGGGAATGAAACGTCCAAGGTCCAGACCTGAGGTCTGAACCTGGTTGTGCACGGTCCATCCGTCCACTGACCACTAAAGACCGATCCAAGCCAGACCGAGTCCATGAGTCAATGCAAAAAATCCAAAATGGGGCTAAAATATTTGTGGTTATTTCCACTAGGTTTGCACAACAAAATGGGTGTTAAGGTTAGGTGTTGTGTGGTGCAGTACATCTTTGAAAAAACTCGACATCTGTATGGATGGAGGAAATCGTTCTAAACCCCCAGGAGAGTAATCAGTAATTTAAACTATAACACAACTCAACATCGTTTTGGATGGAGGAATACGTTTCTGTGACTTCAAGAGATCTCAACATCGTCTGGATGGAGAAAACAATTTTTGGAACCTTCTAGAAAAATTTCTGTGGCTCTCTACATCATACACCACACTGATGGAGGCCTTAAAGTGGACTGTTCAAGCCTTATCGCGACGTTTCGGAATTTATTTCCTTCTTCAGGCTAGCTCGAACACAAAATGAAAGGTTCCAGTCACTCAGTCTTATTTATACTGTTCTGAGGGGGCGTGTCTGCACACACACCACGTTCTAAACACTAAATATCGGCACTTTTTGGTGCGTCATGATCCATTTTGGTGTGGTTTTACCATTTTGTTGTACTGATATTTCACATCAACTCACTAAAACAAGGCCCGACAAGGACCAGCCCAAAGCTCAGAGACGAAGGCACTGGCTGGTTAGGGGAATGAACGTCCAAGGTCCAGACCTGAGGTCTGAACCTGGTTGTGCACGGTCCATCCGTCCACTGACCACTAAAGACCGATCCAA
The DNA here is from genome assembly GCF_003368295.1 of Carassius auratus. Taxonomy (NCBI): domain Eukaryota; kingdom Metazoa; phylum Chordata; class Actinopteri; order Cypriniformes; family Cyprinidae; genus Carassius; species Carassius auratus. The sequence goes on from NC_039267.1 coordinate 1,596,420, forward strand.
GCCAGACCGAGTCCATGAGTCAATGCAAAAAAATCCAAAATGGGGCCTAAATATTTGTGGTTATTTCCACTAGGTTTGCACAACAAAATGGGTGTTAAGGTTAGGTGTTGTGTGGTGCAGTACATCTTTGAAAAAACTCGACAATCTGTATGGATGGAGGAAATCGTTCTAAACCCCCAGGAGAGTAATCAGTAATTTAACTATACACAACTCAACATCGTTTTGGATGGAGGAATACGTTTCTGTGACTTCAAGAGATCTCAACATCGTCTGGATGGAGAAAACAATTTTTGGAACCTTCTAGAAAATTTCTGTGGCTCTCTACATCATACACCACACTGATGGAGGCCTTAAAGTGGACTGTTCAAGCCTTATCGCGACGTTTCGGAATTTATTTTCCTTCTTCAGGCTAGCTCGAACACAAAATGAAAGGTTCCAGTCACTCAGTCTTATTTATTACTGTTTCTGAGGGGGCGTGTCTGCACACACACACACGTTCTAACACTAAAATATCGGCACTTTTTGGTGCGTCATGATCCATTTTGGTGTGGTTTACCATTTTGTTGTACTGATATTTCACATCAACTCACTAAAACAAGGCCCGACAAGGACCAGCCCAAAGCTCAGAGACGAAGGCACTGGCTGGTTAGGGGAATGAACGTCCAAGGTCCAGACCTGAGGTCTGAACCTGGTTGTGCACGGTCCATCCGTCCACTGACCACTAAAAGACCGATCCAAGCCAGACCGGAGTCCATGAGTCAATGCAAAAAAATCCAAAAATGGGGCTAAAATATTTGTGGTTATTTCCCACTAGGTTTGCACAACAAAATGGGTGTTAAGGTTAGGTGTTGTGTGGTGCAGTACATCTTTGAAAAAACTCGACATCTGTATGGATGGAGGAAATCGTTCTAAAACCCCCAGGAGAGTAATCAGTAATTTAACTATACACAAACTCAACATCGTTTTGGATGGAGGAATACGTTTCTGTGACTTCAAGAGATCTCAACATCGTCTGGATGGAGAAAACAATTTTTGGAACCTTCTAGAAAATTTCTGTGGCTCTCTACATCATACACCACACTGATGGAGGCCTTAAAGTGGACTGTTCAAGCCTTATCGCGACGTTTCGGAATTTATTTTCCTTCTTCAGGCTAGCTCGAACACAAAATGAAAGGTTCCAGTCACTCAGTCCTTATTTATACTGTTTCTGAGGGGGCGTGTCTGCACACACACACACGTTCTAACACTAAATATCGGCACTTTTTGGTGCGTCATGATCCATTTTGGTGTGGTTTACCATTTTGTTGTACTGATATTTCACATCAACTCACTAAAACAAGGCCCGACAAGGACCAGCCCAAAGCTCAGAGACGAAGGCACTGGCTGGTTAGGGGAATGAAACGTCCAAGGTCCAGACCTGAGGTCTGAACCTGGTTGTGCACGGTCCATCCGTCCACTGACCACTAAAGACCGATCCAAGCCAGACCGAGTCCATGAGTCAATGCAAAAAAATCCAAAATGGGGCTAAAATATTTGTGGTTATTTCCACTAGGTTTGCACAACAAAATGGGTGTTAAGGTTAGGTGTTGTGTGGTGCAGTACATCTTTGAAAAAACTCGACATCTGTATGGATGGAGGAAATCGTTCTAAACCCCCAGGAGAGTAATCAGTAATTTAACTATACACAACTCAACATCGTTTTGGATGGAGGAATACGTTTCTGTGACTTCAAGAGATCTCAACATCGTCTGGATGGAGAAAACAATTTTTGGAACCTTCTAGAAAATTTCTGTGGCTCTCTACATCATACACCACACTGATGGAGGCCTTAAAGTGGACTGTTCAAGCCTTATCGCGACGTTTCGGAATTTATTTTCCTTCTTCAGGCTAGCTCGAACACAAAATGAAAGGTTCCAGTCACTCAGTCTTATTTATACTGTTTCTGAGGGGGCGTGTCTGCACACACACACACGTTCTAACACTAAATATCGGCACTTTTTGGTGCGTCATGATCCATTTTGGTGTGGTTTACCATTTTGTTGTACTGATATTTCACATCAACTCACTAAAACAAGGCCCGACAAGGACCAGCCCAAAGCTCAGAGACGAAGGCACTGGCTGGTTAGGGGAATGAAACGTCCAAGGTCCAGACCTGAGGTCTGAACCTGGTTGTGCACGGTCCATCCGTCCACTGACCACTAAAGACCGATCCAAGCCAGACCGAGTCCATGAGTCAATGCAAAAAAATCCAAAATGGGGCTAAAATATTTGTGGTTATTCTCACTAGGTTTGCACAACAAAATGGGTGTTAAGGTTAGGTGTTTGTGTGGTGCAGTACATCTTTGAAAAAACTCGACATCTGTATGGATGGAGGAAATCGTTCTAAACCCCCAGGAGAGTAATCAGTAATTTAACTATACACAACTCAACATCGTTTTGGATGGAGGAATACGTTTCTGTGACTTCAAGAGATCTCAACATCGTCTGGATGGAGAAAACAATTTTTGGAACCTATCTAGAAAATTTCTG
>NC_039267.1:1599048-1643668 GCF_003368295.1 Carassius auratus
TGAAGCGATGCAAAACACTGAATTCCAATCACCATTACAGCCAAAACTTTGCTTCAAGAATTAGCCAAAATGTTGTTAATATATTCCTCTTATAAGTTATATATTTAAGTTAATATAGTGCCCTTATTGGCAAGACATATCGGCATCATTTTTTCATATCGGGCCGATATGATATTTTCATTTAAAGCCATTATCGCCCGATTCCGATAATGTTGTGCATTCCTATTTATTATATAATGTTTTTATTTATTTATAGCACAAATCATGCAAATAATTTAAATTGGTTTTCTAAATAATCATAAAAGGTTCAAAGAAAATAAAAATAGCAGATATGATACATTATGGATTTAAAATGTATTGAAAAAAGTTATTCTAAACAATAGTATATTGATTTTTATTTATATTATATATATATAATTTTGTAAAAAAAAATGTAAAGGTCTAGGCAGGGAAAATGGGATTAAGTTTATTATTATTAAAGTTATTTAATATTACAATTTAAAATCCCACAATGTAGCAGTAGTATTAAAAGCTTCATTTAGAAACAAAAGTATATAAAAGTATTTTACAAAACTTTTATTCTTGATTAAATGTAATATTTTTTGTTTGTGCATGATTCATCAAGATTATTTATTATGGCAATGTTATAAATTTCAGACAAATAGTAATTCAAATTACTTAACTTATATTCATAGAAGGTTCATAGGGATAAAAATAGCACAAAACAAAATAAAAATAAAAATTTAATCTAAACATTAAACATTAAATATTAAATTGAAGTTATAAGAAATATAAGAAAAAAATATAGTTTTTTTTTTTACTTGTTTTTCTCTGCTGGATGAAGTCAATGTCATCTGGCGCCAGGAAATTAAGATTTAGCTTTAATATTAATATAATTTAATATTTAATGTTAGATAACATGCCACATTTCACTCCAAATATTTTACCTGTCGTCCTCAGAAAACATACAGATGTATATTTGACTGTGATCTGTACAGAGGTTGATGTAATGTTGGTCTGTTCGTCAGCCTTCAGTGCCTCCCGCCCCGCAAACCTTGAGCTTCGAAACCTGTGAACTGGCACCTCAAGTGACGGTCCGCTGGGCCATCCGGCTTCCCAGCGACGCTGTGGGCTCCAGGGATACAAGCCTGTTCCCCTTTCACCCAGACCGGCCGCAACTCAGAGGACTCGGTTCTCCAGCTGCCCCCCATGACCACCAGCACTCCATCACAGGACTCAGTGAGTGACACACGTGCATAGCTTAACCCTCGGTGGCATGCATTATGTTCTTCTATTCATGCATTCTTTTCTTGTTTTTGTTACATGAAATAGCTTCAATTATACAAATACATTTTTTTTTTAATTGATGCATTCAGTCTTAATTTCCTTAAACATCTGCAACACACACATACAGACACATATAACATGCGTGCACACCATCGTAAGTCACTGAAGCCCCAACTCATCCTCATTGTCTTCCCAACAGAGAGCCAATTCTGCTATAATTTCTATGTGAAATATTTCTCAAAAGAATTCGTAATACAACAATAACAACTTTAAAACACTTAAATAAATAACAGCAATCATATTATTGATGTCAACTATCTATAAAATATCCCATTGGGGAAATACATACCTACAGCGTTGCTATATGCTAACATGATATTTTCTCAATTTACAGTAAAACTTGCTAGACACTGCTGATTTGTGAATAGAAATATGTCATTTACTAAACCAAAGAGGATGCAAAAAAATTCTCTTCAGGAAGAGGTGTTCAGAAATTAGGTTAACAGAGGAACTTCTGGTTTTGGAGGAACATTCAAAATTTCATTTGACTTGAAAACAGCACATTCGTGATTGCCTTAAGGCCAGCCCTTTTAATTACCATAATGCAATATATTGTATTTTTAAAGGGAATAAGTAGAAAGTAATTGTTTCCATATGAAGCTCCATATTGTAGAGGTTAATTATAATAAAAATGATGAAATATTTAGTAGAAAACATGCATCGATGACATCAAATGGTTTCACTCTGTGAGCTCACAATTATGAGTTTATATCTCGCAGTTGGAGGTTTCTTCTCAGATTTACATTTATTACCCACAATTTGCATTTTTTTCTTGCACCTGTTAGTTTATATCACACAAGTCTTCTCAGAAATGCACGTTTATATCAAGCAAATAAGACTTTTTCTTCTGCAAGTTCTTCTGAGTTATATCTTGCATTTCAGACTTTTTTGTAAAATCAGAAATATACTTTTTTTTTTATTTTGCAATGGAAGTAAGGTTTCATAAATTCTAAATTGCCTGTTTAAAACAACTGGACTTGTACATTTGATTCATTTCAAATGAGGAATCAGCCTCAACGCATTTGAGGAATCATTATTATGTTGAGAATACTTGTGTGGAAACCTCAAACTGATCAAGGAAGTATCCCAGAGTGTCTTTAAGCATCTTTCTCGTGTTTGTGTTCGTCGATTCTCCTTCTGTTGGCACTTCTGCACGGTCGCCCTGTCCGTCCGCTTTGTACGTGTCACGCAGTTTCCCCTCAGAGGTCAGAGGTCACGGCCCAGATGTCTCCCTCCAGCTTTCCCAGAATTCTCCATGCCCGGTCTATTGTGTTTGGGTTTAAGGTCGTCCAGAGGCCCGTGAGAGCGACCCTCCCCCCGTCACCCTACAGCTGGACACTCACCACAAAAACAAAGCATTCTGGGATTGAACTGAACTGGGCAGAAGTGACCAAAGAGCAAGCTCGAGTTCAGTCTCCTGAAGGAGGGAAACTGTCTGAAAAAATTTAATATTGTAAATGAAAAATAAAAGTAATAATTTAATAATAATAATAATTTACAAATTGATTTTCTCAAAAAATAATATATACATTTTTTAAGTAAATAAATTTTCACATTTTGTTGCGTACAATGGATAATTTGTAATGGGGAAAACAAAAGATATTAGTAATTTGATTAAGATATAGAAAATTTTACCTTTTGTATTGGGAAATTAATACATTTTCTTATTATCTTTTAGAAAACAAATTTTTAAAATGGGAAATATATCTTAATTCACTTAAAAATATATTTAAGAATATTTGAGTAATTTACCTAGCATTTCTAAATTTATATTAATAATTAACCAGGAATTAAATATGTTTCCTAATTTTCTTAGAAAATATATAATTTTTAAAATAACAATAAAAGCTTAATTTAGAATAGTTATGATTCATTTCTTTAAATGGTAACGTTTTACCTATTTTTTTTTTTATTTACGTGGAAATACGTTTTTAATGTTTAATACTTTAAATTCAAATTAGATCTTAATTCACTTAATACCTACATTTTCAAGAACATTTGTAACTAGTTTGATTAGGATTTCCATAAGATATTAATATTTTATCTTTCTCATATTTTACTGTGAAACTAATTATGTTTTAAATTTTCTTAGAATATTTCTTAGAGCATTTACAATTATTTAAATGTAATTTTTTTTTATTAATTTCGAAAGATTTGATTAGGATTGTCATATAAAGTAGGTCTTTAACCCTCTATTTAAAAAAAAAAAACTATGGAATCAACATGGAAAATTAGTTTCAGTTTCAATTTGAACTAGATGTATAAACAGTGAATTTTTTTTATTTTTATGACTTTGGGGCATTTTAGCAATGCATTAACTTTTCTGAAAACAAATTCCAGATGAAAATGCACACATCGGATCAACATTTGCATGCTTTCACGTGATTCTGCAACATAAATGGTTGATGTTTTTATTGAAATAAATGAAATATGTGTTTCTTTGAGTTTGGTGTTACACTCTAGACAGCAAAAGCATAATTTGCATAAACTACATGACCCATATGTGCTGATTTCTCTGAGCCACAGCGCCACCTAGTGTCTTTCTGATGCACTGCTCATTACAAATCTGTTTAAATGGGCACAGCCAATGGCACTTTAATTATGTTATTATGTCAAAAGTACAGTTTTATTATGAATAAGGGCCTATTATTATAAAAAAATTCTCAGACATGACTGAAGTACCATGTTAGCTTTCAGAGCTCATACTGTAATGTCAACCATATAGTTTTATCTCTATATGCATCATGTAAAATTTCAACAAGTGAAATTTTGTGAAGTTTTGCTAAATTAAAAAAAAGAAATGTATTATTTGAGGTACTTTATTTTATTTTATTGTGTATTTATATGATTTATGTTGTCCTATAGATTCCAGAATGGAGTACCATGATAAACTGTTAGCATTCAGTGCTAATACCTCAGTTTTAGTCGTTTACTTTGACTTAAGACATTTTGTGTAATTTTATACAACATCTAGCTTATATGAGGTTTTAGTACTACTATAAGATACTGTTAGCATGCAGTGCTAATATCTTATCTATGTTGTTTTGCAGACCCCAGAGTGAAGTACCATGTGAAGCTGCTAGCGTTCAGTGCTAATGGAGACGGCTATCAGGCTCATCAAACGGTCAACACTCCAGGGTGTCCATGTAAGAGTTAAAAAAACACTCAAAACCTGAGCTCTGCTTCATCTGTGGGATTTGCACATCCATATTTCACTAGAAAAACTTTAGTACTTTAACCATATTTCAAAGACAATAAAAGTAATTATTAAATTACATATAAAGATGTACTTAAGTGGGTCAAAAAGCACTTTGAAGTTCAGCTACTTACAATTATTTGTACATAAATGTTTACATTTTCATTAATGTGAATAACATGCAGTTAAGTTTAAAAAAACTTCAGTTAAAAATTTAAGTATATTGTTGTTATGTAGATTTTAAGTACTCTTTTTTTTTTTTTAAAAGTGCACCTCTGTTCTCAAGGATAAGCTACCGTTAGCGGTGTAAATCCTCTGATTCGAGCTGTTTGAAGCAGTTGTGTTGTAAGCTAAAGCTTGGATGTGCCTCTGTGTCTGTCAGCCGCACCGCACCGGCGTCTGGCTGCGCTGCCGTCTCCTGACCACATCCACGCTACAGCGGACAGCTCCTCAGAGGTCAGTCTGAGCTGGGGCCGTCCGGCCTTCAGTTCTGGGAAACCAGTCAGTTACTCCGTCCGCTACGGGCCCGTGAGTCCCTCCGACGCCGCGGCCGTGCGCTACGTCCAAACGTGAGTGACCTTCATCACTACAGACTTGAAAGAAAGAAGGAAAGAAAGAAAGAATGAATTAATGAATGAATGAATGTAAGAAGGTATTTCTGGAATGTCATGGTATTTCTGGAATATTGTGGTATTTCTGAATTATCGTAGTATTTCTGGAATGTCATGGAATTTCTGGAATATCGTAGTATTTCGGGAATATCATGGAATTTCTGGAATATCGTAGTATTTCTGGAATGTCATGGTATTTCTGAAATATTGTGGTATTTCTGGAATATCGTAGTATTTCTGGAATGTCATGGAATTTCTGGAATATCGTAGTATTTCTGGAATGTCATGGTATTTCTGAAATATTGTGGTATTTCTGGAATATTGTAGTATTTCTGGAATGTCATGGAATTTCTGGAATATCGTAGTATTTCTGGAATGTCATGGTATTTCTGAAATATTGTGGTATTTCTGGAATATCGTAGTATTTCTGGAATGTCATGGAATTTCTGGAATATCGTAGTATTTCTGGAATGTCATGGTATTTCTGAAATATTGTGGTATTTCTGGAATATTGTAGTATTTCTGGAATGTCATGGAATTTCTGGAATATCGTAGTATTTCTGGAATGTCATGGTATTTCTGATATATTGTTTTATTTCTGGAATATTGTAGTATTTCTGGAATGTCATGGAATTTCTGGAATATCGTAGTATTTCTGGAATGTCATGGTATTTCTGAAATATTGTGGTATTTCTGGAATATCGTGAAATTTCTGGAATTTTCCAGAAATTTGAAAGTCATGGAATTTACAAAAATTAAAAAAGAAAGAAAGAAAGAAAAAAGGAAGGAAGGAAAGAAGGAAGGAAAGAAGGGAAATAAAGGAAGGAAGGAAAGAAAGAAAGAAGGGAAAAAACAGAAAGAAAGAAAAAAGGAAAGAAACGGCTTAACACTAGCTTTCTATATTATTTTTCTATTTTATATACATGTTCTCTTTGTATGTATTGTGTGTGTGTGTGTGTATGTGTGTGTGTGTGTGTGTGTGTGTGTGTGTGTGTGTGTGTGTGTGTGTGTGTGTGTGTGTGTGTGTGTGTATTAAAAAAACCTTATGCTGGTGCATCACTTTATGCTTATGTGTACTGGGTTGGGTTAACGGAGTCTTGTCACAGCACTCTTTTGTTGGTTTTGATTGCTTCTGTTGTCCTCATTTGTAAGTTGCTTTGGATAAAAGTGTTGCTAAATGACTAAATGTAAATATCAGAGCAGTCTTAAGTATCACTGGTGTATTTGTAACAATAGACAACCATACATTGTATGGGTCAAAATTATTGATTATTCTTTTATGCCACAAATCATAAAGATATTAAGTAAAGATCATGTTCCATGAACATATTTTGTAAATTTCCTTCCATAAATGTATCAAAACGTATTTTTCGATTAGTAATATGCACTGCTAAGAGCTTCATTTGAACAACTGGAAAGGTGATTTTCTAAATATTTAGAATTTTTTGCACCCTCAGATTCCAGATTTACAAATAGTTGTATCTCAGACAAATGGATACAATCTCAATTTCAACTAGTTGAGTATTATGGTTTTGTGGAGCATGGTCTCATACTTGTGTTCTCTCTCTTCAGCTCTGAGCAGACAGTAACGGTGACGGGTCTCCGGTCGAACACACGTTATGAGTTTGCAGTGCGTCTTCATACGGATCAGATGTCCAGTCCCTGGAGCGCCTCCATCTATCACAGGACTCTTCTGGAAGGTACCGCTCAGAAATTATTACAGTGTTTATTCATATTCTCATTTCATTTTTAATTTTAAGATTTTATTTAAAGTTTCAGTCCTTTTTTGTGTGTTTTTTTTGTGACATTTTATTAGCTTTGTGTTGTTTTTTGTACTTAATTTTTATTTCATTTTATTTTATTTCAAGCAAAGTATTTTTTTTTATTTTTTTATGGTTTTAACTCTAATATTCATGATCCAGACCAGTACTGCAGTGTTCAAATATAAGTTTGTAAAAACAAGGTACCAAACAGACTGTCACCATAATTTTAGTGAAAGTTTTAGTAATTTTCTACATTTTGTCATTTTTATTAGCGTTTCTTTGTTTATATAATTTATATTGATTTTTGTTTTAGTTTGAGGTATTTTAGTGCAGGAAAAAAATAAAAAATGGAAACATTCTGAAATAAAATAATTTTTTATATTTTATTTTATTTCAGTTAACATTTATTTTGTTTAAAGTAACATCAAATCAATTCACAGCTTTAGTTATTTTAGTATAAATTATAGAAAAAGTATATGTTTTTGATGGTTTTAGTTTTATGTGACCATTATAATCGTAGTCCAAACTGGCAGATGTATTTGTTGATACTGTAAGTTTGTAAAAACAGAGAAAAGTGAAGACTGTGGGAGTAACTAGATGTGAGATTGAGCCCTGGATGTTTTTTTCCCGGCAGCCCCGTCGTCTCCGCCGCGGTCCGTCCGAGTGAGTTTGATCGAGGAGGACACAGCGCTGGTGTCCTGGAAGCAGCCGGATCAGCCGGACCTGTCCGTCACACACTACACCGTCCTGTACGCCTCACAGAGCTCCTGGCTCGCTGGAGAGTGGAAGGTCCTTCAGAGAGAAGGTGAGCAGGGTCCCACGGGGCATGGAATTTCTGGAATATCATGGAATTTCTGGAATCTTATGGTATTTCTGGAATATCGTAGTATTTCTGGAATATTGTAGAATTTCTGGAATATCTAAGTATTTTTGGAATGTCGTGGTATTTCTGGAATATTGTAGAATTTCTGGAATATCGAGGTATTTCTGGAATATCGTAGTATTTCTGGAATATTGTAGAATTTCTGGAATATCGTAGTATTTCTGGAATATCGTAGTACTTCTGGAATATTGTAGAATTTCTGGAATATTGTAGAATTTCTGGAATATCGAGGTATTTCTAAAATATTGTTTTTTTTTAATATCGTAGTATTTCTGCAATGTCATGGATTTTCTTAAATATTTTAGAATTTCTGGAATATCGTAGCATTTCTGGAATATTTTGGTATTTCTGAAATATTGTGGTATTTCTGGAATATTGTAGTATTTCTGGAATGTCGTGGTATTTCTGAAATATTGTGGTATTTCTGGAATATTGTAGTATTTTTGGAATGTCGTGGTATTTCTAAAATATTGTTTTTTTTTGAATATCGTAGTATTTCTGAAATGTCATGGATTTTATTAAATATTGTAGAATTTCTGGAATATCATAGCATTTCTGGAATATTGTGCCATGTTTGTGTGTAACTGTGTGTGTAACAAGCATAGGCTATATGTGTTGTGGACTCGCCTATAGTTATAATATTTTATTAAATTTTAATGTATCATTCAATAATTAACTTCATTTTTAGATGTTTTTCCCAAAGTTCCAGATAATGAGCTATGAACTGTTGTCATGCAGTAGAGGTATAGAGCTGTAGAATGAAAGTGACTCAGCTCAGAGTTGATGTTGAGAGGTATTCATGTGTCCGCTGATTTCATCTCTTGCTGGGTTTCAGGCACAAACACGATGGCTCTTCTGGAGAAGCTGGAGTCGGGAAGTGTTTACCTGGTGAAGATCTCTGCCTCTAACCAGGCGGGAGACGGCCCCTTCTCCAGCACCGTAGAGCTGCGGCTCACCAGGAGAACACACCACAGTCACGCCCAGAAAACAGGTACACCTCACACATCAGACCTGAACACAAGCCATGCATTACTTTTTTACAAAAGTAATAGGGATGTAATGATATCAGAACCTCGTGACACGGTATATAGTGCAATATATATATATAAAAAATATATTCTATCTAGTGCAGTTTGAGAGTTCAAAATTAAGAGCTTCAACCCATGTTTCTTAACTAAGAAAAAGGTGAATTGCCTTGTAGCTGAACTTTAAAGGGGACTCAAGCCTCTTTTTATTTGTGATGTCCCAAAAATTACAATACTTCTTATACCTCCTGATTTCTACACTTGAAAGAGATATTTTGAATTTGGACTTCACTTTGAAACATGCAGAGAATACACACTTGATGAAGAGATTGAGCATAGGTGCTTTCTGTTTGAAGTTCGTTTGACAGACACTGTACCAAAGAACAATGACCACAATAATACTGAGACCTATTTAATACTGCATTAAAACTAAAATGTGTTCAGTATGTTTTAATCAAGTAATATACCATTTCTGCAGCGTTTATAGCCGGCCTGTATAACATAGATGAGAAGTCCATGAGCGGCATCATCGCTGGCGTGTGCATCGCTCTGTCCATCATCATCCTCTGCATCTTCATCCTCCTCACCAAGAGCACAACACGGTGAGCAGAAGCATAGACAACAGAACTAGATGCAAAATAAATGAGGCTGATGACAGTGACTTGTAAAATTATGTTTTAATGATTTAATAATGTTTCAGCAGGAAGTCAGCATCCTCAAAGATGATTGGACGGGTTGGGAATGATGTCATGCGTAGTGGTGCATCATCAGCCAATCAGCAGCAGACAGAGAACGCAGAGGTTCTGCTGCCGATGATGAGGACGCACTTCATTGATGCCAAAGTAAGAGTCTGTTTATTATTATATTATTTAACAACGTGCAATGAAATGACGTGCAGAGATTAGGCATAAGTTAGTATTTAAATATTAAAAAAATGTATAATTTTATTTTAATATTATTTTATTTTATTTTTTAACAAAATGAGGTTTAAAATACACGCGGATTTGTTTTCAGGGAGGAACTAATTTAATGATAAACCACGCTGGACCAATAATGAGTGACACTCAGAGCAAACGGAAAAAGAGCAGCATGTTTAATAATAATCAGAAGTCTAATGGATATAAAAGCAAGGTGAGTAACAGAGATAAATGCTTTTAGCAACTGTGTTTAATTCTGTGTATCTGTATCCAAGTCAAATTTGCATTACATTTTCAGTTAATTTTTTTTTTTTTTTTGTAATTAGGTTTTTTATTATTTGAAATATTACTATTTATGTTTAATTTATTTTATTTCAGTTTTAGTTCCATTTTTGTTTTTTGTTTTTTTTTCCTAAATAAATGAAAATAAAATAATATGTATATATTTATGTTATAAATAATAATTATAAATAATATTTTTAATTTAATTTATTTCAGCGCTATTGCAACAAATTTTTTAAATAGTTTTAGGTTTAGCTGCTGATATTGACCCCTGAAACATTTTTAATCAAAAAGAATATTAATGAGGAAAAAATAAAACATTCAGCTTAGACTGAAGTCGATGTGAAACTTTTATTTAAGTATCACTGAGATAATGTTATAGTTTTCACTTATAGTCCTCATTTTAAAGATTTAGTAATTATGTTTTTTTTTTTATATATATCATTTTCTTTTTATTTCCATTTATTTATTTAACATTTTAGTCATTTTGTTGTTTGTTCATTATAATGATTAATTCTTTTATTTTTATTACCAGTTTTCATTTGAATTTTAGTTAAACTTTGAGTCATTTCGTCATATTTATTGGTTTTTCTCTTTTATTTAAATGTCTGTATCATTTTTATAAATTTTCCTTTTTAGTTATTTTAATACTAACTTAAGTTACTAAATACAAATGTAAGTTTTTTATTTTTTTCATTTTAGTAAAGTACAACAACTCTGATTATCATTATTATTAATCACTTTCAAATTTTTTGTGTGGTGATGATTAATCTCGATTAATCGCATTCCAAAATAAAAGTTTTTGTTTGCATAATATATATGTGTGTGCACTTATGTATATAAACACACACACACATGCAAGTATATATTTGAAGAAAATTTTTACATTCATAGATTAAAAATATTAAAATATAATATAAATGATATGAATATAAATATATACATGGAAATGCATGGAAATATTTTTGTATATTTATATAATTTATATTTATACAAACAATAAATATACACAGTACACACACACATAAATAATGTGTAAATAAAAACTTTTATTTTGGATGTGATTAATCGTTTGACAGCACTACTAATCATTGTAATATTTAATATTGGACAGATGGAGGATCCCGCTGGACTTTATGAAGTTGGGAAGACGGTTCTGCGTTACGAAGACGAGCAGTCGCGAGTCTATTGTCCTCTCGGGGAGTCGGAGAGTTCGCAGACCAGCGGCGCAGACTCTGGACACTTCTCTCACGATGAGACGGAAACCTCCAGTCCTAACCGATCCTCGGACAAATCCAACGGCAGCGAGACGTTTTCAAACGAATGCATCACGAGCATCTGTGCGCAAATTTCAGCCGAAATGCCTCTGAGATCTCCCTCCCACCTTCAGTTCACAGCGCTTTAAGTGACCTGTCACTCATGTGAGTGGGCGTGGCCTGTCAGCCATCCGAATGGGCGTGGCCTGTCAGTCACATGAGTGGGCGTGGCCTGTGATTTCAAGGCCTATAAATACAGTTTGCAGCCTTTCCTCAGGATCAAATCAGTGATCTGGATGTTTTGCAGCAAAAATCTCAACGGTTTGAGAGTTTGAATAGCTTTACGAAGTCACAGATGTTCTGTTGGCTTTGACAGACTTGCACAGCCTTTCCTAATAACTTTCCCTTCCCGGCCGGACCTGCTCCGTGAAACTCACAACGTCCCAAAGATGAAGGTCCAGGAGTGGTTTGAAGCCGTTCATGAAGTGTTTCAGATGAAGGTGTTTCCTATCTGTGCCGATGAATGTTTTGAAGAATGAATGCCTGATGTGCTTTACACGGACGGACGAGCGTTTTCTTTTTGTTTTTGATCGTGACAGAGACGGAGTTTTGTTCTGCTGTCTCTCTACCTCATATTTCTGATGACGCTCGTCCTCAATCTCATTGTTTTGATATGAACACTGAACGCGTTTGACATTTTATAATCCAAAGAGTCCAAACGTCTAATGAAAATGGGCGACACTTTACATTAAGGTTTCATTTGGTAACTAAATTAGTTTACATGAACTAGCAATGAACAATAATTCAACAGCATTTATTAAACTTAATTAATGTTATTCTCAACATGTGCTTTTGGTTTTTAAAATAAAAGTATCACATAAGTTAATGAACGTTGAACTAACACACGAACTACTGTTAAAAAATTACTTTGAAACAATTCAGAAATTTCTAGTACATTTCACAAATAATTACTGAAATTATATTTTGTTGTAGCTTTTTAGATTTTAAATATTGCTATTTAGCTTTAATTTATTTTTCTTTTGCTTTTACAGACAAACAATAAATAACTATATTTCTAATCATTACAATGAAACAAAATACTTAGAAACAATTCAGTTAAATTTTAAGTAGAAATACTGGAATAGTGTTTTCTTATAGCTTTTTAAAAAAAAAATTTTTTAGATTTAGTTCCGGTTTAGTTTTTTTAATTAATTTACGGTAAGTAATTTTATAGATTTAAATCGCAAGGATTTTAACAATTTCTCTGCAAAAAATAAAAACTTTTTTTTTAAATGCTAGTAAACTTCACAAATTATTACAAAGAAATTATATTTTAAAAAAAAACATCTAAGTAGAATAAAATCCAATAAAAAATTGCAATAAAAATTTCATACAATTTCATACAGTTACTATATTTTTTACAGTGTAGCATTAACAAGGAATGATAAATGCTTTAAATATATATATATTGCTCATAGTTCATGCTAGCTAATGCATCAATGAACGAGACCTGATTGTAAAGTGTTTCCAGAAAATACTTGACATTTTTTTTTATTCTTTTATAGTTTAATATGAGAAATTCTGACTTTGTACAAATGAGTTTTGCTACTTTCGTTGTGTAGTTTCACCTGGAAATAGTACAGAATCTGAAATATCTTGCTTTTACATAGAGATCCTAAATCTTTCCAGGTTTAAATGAAAACAATAGTGATCTCAGACTTTAAGACCTCACAGTATATATTTATTTTCCACTTAAAGACACAAAAATAAGATGAAATGAACAGTTGAGGTGCCTCAGGTTATGAAAGCTGCTTTGAAAAAGATAGTTTAGATACGGATCAGACAAGTGAATCTCAGACCTCAGTTTAAACGTTTTTGATTCGCTTCTTCATTCTTGTGTTGAACTACCTCTGTTTGCTGCTTTCCGTTGTGTTGCTCGGTTTTACGTATGCCAAACGAGATCAAGTTGGTGATCCATTGTTTTAAATGTATTATTGGTTGAGTTATTTGTGATGTTGCGCACAGTTTGCGTTTTGATTCTTACGTGGTGGATTCAGTTCTGATTCATTTTGGTTGCTCTTATAATTTGACTCTTGCTTCTTAAAGGAAAAGTTCACTCAAAAATGAACATTTGCTGAAGATGTGCTCACCCTCAGTCCATCTGAGATCAGGATGAGTTTGTTTCTTCATCAGATTTGGAGAAATGTAGCATTACATCACTTGCTCACCAATGGAAGTGAATGGGTGCCGTCAGAATGAGAGTCCAAACAGCTGATAAAAAAACATCACAATAATCCACATCAATCCAGTCCATCAGTTAACATCTGGAGAAGACAAAAGATGAAACAAATCAGGCATTATTATTCTTTTTTAATTGTAATTATTGTGATTTTTATTTTTTAATGAGCTGTTTGGACTCTAATTCTGACGGCACCCATTCATTTCCATTGGTGACACACTGATGCAATGCTTCATTTCTCCAAATCTGTTCCAAAAAACAACCAAACTCAACAATATGTTGGATTTTTTGCATGGTTTCTACAAACTGAGGTATGCTTTCTGTGTTTTTGTTTTTGCAAGGAAGCTGAATAAGTGAAAAATAACCCAAAAAAAACTAAATTCTAATAGCTTTATAAGATGTGGACGGCCTTATGATGGGAGGATCGTTTGCAATATATTAGATGTCTGATCCAAAGAATAAAATGAGAAGTTATACAACGATGCCAAAATACTGTAACCTCCAAAGATAGATGCTATATATTTCTGTATATCTGAAAGTGCCCAAAGAAACGCATTTCTTCACATTCATTGGAGTAGCCAAGCTTTCGTTCGTTCTAGTTAAAGTGCTAAGATTTTGGGTTTTCCTTTGCTACTTTTTCCATTTTAGATGGTAGTGGCACAGGTTTGGTGACGGACGCTAGAATCCAAAGAGATGTTTGCTTCTTTCACTGGGTTTGAGACGAAAGATTGGGACAAGGACGGATGTGAGAGTGACTGACTGTGTGATTCTGAGTGTTTGTATGAAGTGTGACTGAACTGTGATGTGTGTTTTATCACATGATTGATTTGTGAAAATATAATCAGAGTTTCGAAACAACCCTTTCGATTGAAGCGGCACGAAATCATCATTTCAGAACACAAAATAGAAACCAAAGATTGATTCGGTCGCCCCTGTGTAGATTTGACATTTTGTCATTTCTTTTGCTTTTTGTAAAGTTGCATGTGTTTTGACTGCGTCACGCATCTGTAAACCTTCAGAAAACCTGATACAAGTCTTCTTTTGAACATGCCAATGTGAATTTACTGCTGAATGTTGAAACTTATCACAAAGACTTTGAAATAGGGGTGTGAAATGCTTAATTATTATACTTTGTAATTTTCTTTTGTGCTTTAATTATTCTTATGAACTTGTCATATGTGTGTATGTGTTTATGCTAAATCCAAACACATTTCTCTGTGAATGTGCCAAAGAAATATCAAGTTTTATATTTCAGAGGGTCTGAATTTTGATGAACTTTAATGGAAATGTAGTTTGTTTATTATAATTTGCATTAATATCTAAGCCCCTCATGTTGAGCATGTTTGTACCAGTTTGATTCCATTACGTGCCAAAAAAGCGGTCCGAACAATGCACAATATAATAAAATATTTCTCAAACAATATTTTTCTTTGGTTCGTGAATGTCTTTCACAGAACTCACACAGATCTTAATCAGTTAGTTTTAGTGAAACACTAGAAACAGTTTCGGGGAAATGCTCTTAATTGGATTCAGCCTTACCTTTATAACAGAAGTTTATCAGTTAGTATTGGAGAATTCACAACAGGTGCTTCTTTTCTTACTTGTGGCGTCCCACAAGGCTCTATCCTTGCTCCGATTTTGTTTCCACTGTATATGCTTCCTCTGGGGTCAGTTTTTAAGAAACACAATGTCTCATTTCATTGTTATGCGGGCAATAAGCAGATTTATCTGCCCCTGGAACCTGATAAGAGGGGCATGGATACTCTTGTTGGCTTGTCTTGCTGATGTGAAGGATGACTATAAATTTTTCTTAATCTCAATGAAAACAAAATCGAGATAATTGGTTTTGAATCCTCAGAAGCCTTCAGCTCCTCTTGTTTAGATTTAGCTGTGCTGTTTCCACTTGTCAAACCAGTAGTGAAGAATTTTTTTTTTTTTTTTTTTTTTTTTATTGCTCTCAAATTTGACACACAGATTAGTTCAATGGTAAAGAACAGTTTGTTTATTTTCATCTCAGAGCCCTAGCCAAGGTAAAACCACTTCTTTCTTTTAAGGATTTTGGAAAAAGTGATTCATGCCTTCATCTCAACAAGACTAGACAACTGAAACTCTCTTTATTATGGGCATTAATCAGTCCTCTCTGGCCACATGTGATCAGAAATGAGAACATATAACTAAATATGTTATGTTACTTTAATTTAATAATAATGTATATATATATATATATATATATATATATATATATATATATATATATATATATATATATGATATGTAAAAACTGATAGCCTGAATGCATTTTTTCAAATCAAAATTTACCGTTTGATTCGGTGTGAGTGTACTGTAATGACTCTCCGCGCCTCTCGGTGGCGGGAAAGTCTGTTGTCTGCGTGATGACGTCATGCGGCGGAAGCGGAAACGCTCTTTCTCTTTTCCGACTGTGTTCGCAACACAGCGGCACATGTGCGCGTGTGAAATCATCGTAATCGATTAAAATGCGCATCGAGAAGTGTTATTTCTGTTCTGCTCCGGTTTATCCGGGACACGGAATGATGTTTGTACGCAACGACTGTAAGGTAAAGATGCGGATAGTTAGCGCTGTCAGTCTGCGTGTTTATCTCCGTGTAAACTGCTGTGAGCATTAGCATTAGCATGTTATCTAGTAATACTGAGTGAAATTGAACTGTTTTGATTGAGTCCTATATTAGTGTGTGTACTTTTTACTCAGAATAGTCACGTTACCATAATAAATGTCGACAGAAACATGTTTATCCCATGACATAATGCGATTTTAGCGTGTTTCTGTTACGTGTTAAGAAGCGATTTAATAGCGAGGGACATATAAAAACATGCTATTACTGTATGTATGTATGTGTGTGTGTGTGTGTATATATATATATATATATATATATATATAAACATACCATGACAAAAAAAAAAAATGTTAGTAGTATTAAGGAAGGTACCGTAGTTTTGTCATAATCTCAGTTTGTGTTGGCGCATATCAGTGTGAATCCTGACAGAGGTGTGTGTGTGTGTTTGTTTCTGTGTTTTTTGAAGGTTTTCAGGTTTTGTCGGTCCAAATGCCACAAAAACTTCAAGAAGAAGCGAAACCCAAGGAAGACCAGATGGACCAAAGCGTTCAGGAAGTCAGCGGGCAAAGAGCTGACAGTGGTGAGAGACACAAACACACACACACATACACTGATTCAGCTGTTCATTCGTCAAATTAAACACTGCTTGTGTTTGTCAGGATAACTCACTGGAGTTTGAGAAGCGCAGAAATATTCCTCTCAAATACAACAGAGAGCTCTGGAGCAAGACCAGTGAGTACACACACACATCCACACACACACTTACACTCACTCTCAAAGACACACACACTCACTCACTCCCACACACACACACACACTTACTCACTCCCACACACACACACACTTACTCACTCCCACACACACACACACACTTACTCACTCCCACACACACACACACACTTACTCACTCCCACACACACACACACTTACTCACTCCCACACACACACTTACTCACACACTCACTCTCTCACTCACACACACACACACACACACACTTATTCTCAAAGACACACATTTACTCAAACACACTCTCACACACACTCATTAATGTGGATCACTCTGTGTGTGTGAACAGTGGAGGCCATGAAGAAGGTTGAAGCCATCAAGAACAAACGGCAGGCTCGCTTCATCATGAACAGGTGACTAGCTTCAGTCTAGTTCTTCTGGAACTGAACGGATCCATACATGTGATCGCTCCATGTGATATCATTTTAGAGACTCTTATTAATAGTCTATTAGTTTATCTTTTTTTTTTTTTAAGGTTTTCAGTTTTCATTTAAATTCTAGTTAAAGGTTTTGGAATTCTCGTGCATTAAGTAACTTTTTTTTTTATTAGAGTTTGAACCTGTAAATATAGATATAGCAATATAGATTTTATTTCATTAAAGTTTAAGAAAGAAAAAAAAAAAATTTTATGCAGAGTTTTTATTTTTGTATTTTCCGTTTTCATTTTAATAAGTTAAGGTTTTTGCATTTTCTTATGTCTGTAGTTTTTATTTCAGTTTATTTTGCCATATCAAATAAAACAAACATATTAGGGTTTTTAGAATTTGTTTTTTTTGTTTTCCTTTTAATTCTGTTTTAGTTTGGTTGCAGTGCTCCTCATTAACATGAACATTTCCATACGTCCTCAGGTTGAAGACCGGCAAAAAGCTGGAAGATGCAGCAAACATCAGTGAGGTGAAGAAGAACATTCACCTGATCAGAGCTCCACACGCAGGTGAACCTCGCTGCTCAGACGCTACCTCACCCAAACCTGTCCCATGATTCCCTGTTCTCACCTCTGCCCTCTCTCTCTCTTCAGGTCAAGCCAAACAGCTGGAGGACAAGATGGTCCAGAAGCTGGCAGAAGACGTGGAGATGGACGAGTGAAGCCAAGAAAACGCTTCTCATTGGGACTTTAACAATCCTTCTTCTTTTGTGAGCATGTGGTCAGTCTTGATTTGCATAAACGTGAATATTGATCAGAACCAGTGTCGACCGGACGGAGTCAAAGTTTCCCCAGGATTAATACTCTTTAAAATCACCTTCCCCGTGCTCTAGCGGCTGAATATCATTCTGGGCATATTAAGTGTTCACGTGAACTTTATAGACTTAAGCAAAAAATAATTTGAATAAAAAAAACTTCTAGTACATCTGTGTTCATTTTGAAAATGTGATATTTTTCGTGTTTCTAAAGGCCTAGGTGCCAACAGTATGCAGATATGTGAAAAATATCCATAATTTTGGCTTAAAACGTGTTTTAAGTCTAATTGTCAAATAAAAACTATCAAAAAATTAAAATATAATGCTTGTGTGTTTATATTTTATTTAATGCATAGTGTATTTAAACAGTTTTTTATTTGTAAATGACATTTTAAATGTAGAATTTTGGTTAAGAATTGTTTAAAATATTTTTAACTGTAGAATTACATGCTTTATTTAAAAAAAAAAAAAAAAAATCAGTTTTAGTTACCAAATTTTTGTTGTTGTAATTTAACATTTTGTTGACGATACATTTTATCTTAAGTAGGGTACATATATTTTACTTTAAATATATTAAAAAAATTGTGTTTATATTTGATGCAGTTTAAGTAACAGTCCAAAACAAATGCAACTGTATCTCACAAAATAAATACAACAGACAGGCGTTAAAAACATGGCTAATATTTAATGGTTCCAGTTAATGAGTGCATAATGTCAGTATGTAACTGTAGAAATGAAATGAGCTTCATATATTGATTCTGCCACCTGAGAGGGAAGCAAAACCGGCTCTGACAACCAAAACCTGATTTTAGAGTAAAACGAAACATGACACTTCTTAAAAAATATTACAATTGCTTCTTTTTACAAAATAATATTGTGCCATAATTTACAGATGGCTTTTTCAGTGAACTCAGAAAATAATGTAAACATTGCACACACAAAAAACCCCACACATCGCACCGCTGCATATTCAATACTTTTCTGAGATCTTCATTAAAAAATTAAATAAATGAAATTGATATTAACCGTTATGGATAGCTGCGTGCATCCGCCCAAAAGAAGAAAAATAAATGTTTTCATTGTAAAATAATTGCATCCAATAAGGCACTATATATAGTCAAACCAAAAACGATTCAGACAATTTTTCACAAATTATTTTCTACGGTTTATAAAATGCTAATAAAATATGAGAACTCCAAGTAATGCTTAATTTTCTTCAGTCTGTGGTGTAAAAATCTTAAAGAAAAACACTCAGGTCAAAGTGTCTGAGTTTATAGAATTAATTATTTATAGACTTTATAGTTTATGTATGCAATTATAGCAAAATGGTGTCCTGCACCCACTATAACTAAAAAAGTAATAATATCCAAACGTATATCTGGTGTCTGAATGGTTTTTGTTCTGACTGTACGTGTAAACTCTTTCTGAGAGCTTGATTCGAGTGCAGCTTGATAACCGTTGATCACACACACATCACAGGCCGGTCTTGTGCTTCCTCACGAGCTCCGGGCTGGGTCTCCAGACTCTGTAGAGCTCCTGCAGCGTCCGCACGTCTTCAGCCGCGTCGTGAGCCCCGTAAGACTCCTGCAGAAAGTGCTGGACCAGGAACTGCTGCGTGTATCTGGGCAGCTGGAACATCTCTCTGCTGAGCGTCAGTGTGTCCACGCATCCGGACACCACGCTCTGGAAGTCCTCCAGCAGGTCAAACTGGGCCAGGACGCGGGTCACGATGGGCCAGTCGAAGCGCCTGCTGTTGTGTCCCACCAGAAAGGGCTTGGGGAAGGTCTTGAGGAAGCAGATGAAGTCGCTCAGAGCCCGTCTGTGAGGGACGGTGGGCACGGGACGGCGTCTGAGGAGCAGACGGGAGCCCTCTACAGTCAGCCCTGTGACTCGGGACGCCCCGTCTGTGATGGAGCAGCGCGGCTGCAGATACACGTTAAACACCCGGTGCCCGCTGACGGCCGACAGCTGCACGATATCACACGCAGACGTGTCTGATGAGCAGAGACAAGAGCAGGTAAGTGTACATGAGCTTTATACTTACATTTGGGGTTTTTGGTGACCATATTTTAAAATATATAGACAATACATTACTGTACAATTAAATCCAATGTGTTACAATTATGTGTGTGTGTATATATATATACTAATAGTATCCATTATCCAACAAATTTTAAATGCTGCAATATATATATATATATATATATATATATATATATATACACACACTATTTTACTGTACAATTACATGCAATGTGTTTTTATATATATATATATATATTTACTAATAGTATCCATTACCCAACAGGTAATGCAGCATTTAAAAAAATATATATTTTGCATATTAAAAAGTTATGTGAAATTACTGGTTATAATTATATATAATTTTTTTTTTTTTTTACTTATAGTATCCATTATACAATATATTTTAATGCAGCATTTTGTTAAAAAAATAACTTTTAGTATGAAATTACATTAGGTTTTTAATTATATAAATTTTTTTATTATATAATTATATTTATTTTGGTGACTATATCATAGCCATTTTTATATATTTTACTGCAGATTTTCGTGCATTATTTTACCTTTTTTTTTTTTACATCTTTCAGTTATAGTTAACATTTTTAATGTAGCATTTTGGTGACTTTTTAATATATAAAATATATTTTAGTGTAGAATTACATTGTATTTTCAAATTTAGTATTGACATTATAATATCTAAAATGTTTTCCTAACTCATTTGTACAATAAAATATATATTTATAAAATATGAATGAATTATATAAATTATAACGGAATTAATTAAGGAATTAATCAATTCATACATAATTAACAATAGATTTAAGACGGGCATGTTACATTATAGAGATGGATCTCTCTAGTTGTGTTCATTATAAAAAGCTCAATAGATCAAAATATCTGTTTAGTATATTTAACAAGAGTTTAGAAAAGAGTTATCATTACCGAGTCCGGTGGTCTCCAGATCAAAGAACACGGGCGTCTCTTCGTCATCGTCGCGTATCATGACGTTAACGTCACCGGTAACGTTACCTGTTCAAAACACAAGCACAAGCTCACTAAACACCAGAGACTGTAGAAGTACCCTTGAAGAGACGTATCTAAACACTCTCCAGAGCTCACTCGATCCCAGCACACAGCTAGCACAGACCCGAGTGTGTGGGAAGCTTTAGCACGCGGAAGCTGTGAGCTCGAGGCAGTTCAGTTAGCGGCTAGTCAGCGAAACACGCGAGGACTCACCGCTCGAGATCCACCGGAAGAGCCACGGGAACATTCGCGCGATCGGCCTCATCAAACACATGATCAGCTCGATCAGGGAGCGCTTCAGGTGATTCCCGGCTGATTTCTCGCGTTCGGTTTCTCTCATGCTGCCGTCAGATCGGTTTCGTTTCTCCTCAGCTGAATGTCAATGATGAGTCAAATCACAGCCCACGCCCGTTACAAAACAGTCACCATGGCAACAAAACCCTGTCTAATGTTTATGTTATGACACAGTTCTCTGTTAACTCTTACAGTACCGTGACTTTGAACACTTGTAACGCATTTCTCATAATTTTGACTTGATTTATTCTCAATATATTTATACTTTGTTTCCAAAATATTTCCACTTTATTCTCAAAATATTTCGAATTTGTTTCCAAAATATTTCGAATTTATTCTCATTTAGATTTTAATTCCAAACTATTTATTCTATATTGTTGTTAATTTCGACTTTATTCTCAAAATATTACGACTTTGTTTCCAAAATATTTCGACTTTATTCTCATAATTCCTATTTTTTTTTTTTCAATGACTATTTTTACTTTTATGTAAAGCACTTTGAATTACCATTGTGTATAAAATGTGCTATATAAATAAACTTTATTCTACTAATATTAATTCTTCTCGAAATATTTTGACTTAATTTTCAAAACATTGTGACTTTATTTTCATAATATTTTGAATTTATTCTCTTAATTTCGACTTTATTCTCAAAACATTTTTACTTTGTGAAAAATATTTGGACATTATTCTTGTAATTTCAACTCGATTCTCAAAATATCATGACTTTATTCTCAAAACATTGCAACCTTATTATAATAATTTTGACTGTCAAAATATTTTGACTATTCTCATAATTTCAACTTTATTAAAATATTTCCATTTTCATATTTTGGACTTAAAAATAAGTTGACATTATTCTTGTAATTTCAAGTTTATATTTTTATTTTATTCTCAGATTGATTAGAATTTATTCTAATTTCTTAATTCTAGATTTAACTTAATTCTCTGTTTTTATAGAAAGCATAGGTTTCCACCCTCCCTTTCTCTCTCTCAGGAGACTAAGGAAAACAACAGTAGCTTTATTTTCTTATTTTTTAATAAGACAATGATTATGTTGTTTTTTTTACATCCTTACATTTACACATTAAAGAAATATTACACAAATTGCACTGTTTACAACTGCGCTCACAAGAGCACAAACACAAACTCCAAAAGCACAAATCTGTTTGTAGAGACGGTCAGTCCATCAAAACACACAGAGCAGGATCATTCAACACAAAATAATCATCATATGCAAGATATTACATTACTCAAAATGCTGAAAAACATACTCTACACAAGTGCATGCGCACACGCTTTAATCGACGCAGAATTATGTGTCTGCATTTTGAAGAGCACACCAAAAGTTAATCACCATAACAGTCAGTTTTGCTTTTTCTTCTTTTTCAGTTCAACTCACAGTGGAGTGACAGTTTAAATAGAATTAAGATTCGTTTGCTAACCTGCCATCATGTTTATTGCTAACTACCTAAATCTGGTTTAACAAGTAAACAATTGACAGCAACTCATCCGATTATTGAAGCCCATTTCCACCCTGTCTTAATTATCACATAGTTAGAATAATTATGATTTTAAAAGTCCAAATGATCAAGTCGATGTTATGACATAAAAAGGCATAGTTATAAAATAATTTTAAATTATTATCTTAAGTTAAAATTGTCATACTAAGTCAATTATGAGATTAAAAACATATATGTTTTTCTTTATATCTCAATTTTGACTTATTATAATTCCAATTTAGTATGTCAGCTTTTAAAGTCAGTTTCGACATATTATAAACTTCAACTTTTATCTCATAATTAATTTTAAAGTCATAATTTTGACCTTTTTTTCGATTTAACATTTTTAAGTCATAATTTAGTCACAATTTCGGCTTTCATAGTTATGAATTAGCACAGTATAAAATCATTTCAACTTTTAAAGTCATA
The DNA here is from genome assembly GCF_003368295.1 of Carassius auratus. Classification (NCBI taxonomy): domain Eukaryota; kingdom Metazoa; phylum Chordata; class Actinopteri; order Cypriniformes; family Cyprinidae; genus Carassius; species Carassius auratus. The sequence goes on from NC_039267.1 coordinate 1,622,398, forward strand.
ATTACAACTTAATATTCTTACTAAGTACAAGTCAATTTCAACTTTTTAATTTGACTCACTAAAGCATGTTATTATTTTATTTTCTTTATTTGGCCTCCATAACTTAATGAGTTTTGGAGACACAGTAAAAACTTCCAGTGGCTTTTCCTCATGCACGGCGCAGTTTTACAGACGAAATCCAGTCGTTTCAATAGAAGCAATGGATAACAGACCTTTTCCACACAATATTCTTCATACATCTTAATGCATGTTAAATACGTTAGGGACTGCATTCATTTTTGCGTTTCTTTGCACAGAGTATGTTTCAGGCCTTAAACGTGGTCTTAAATACAGTAGCTGTAAAATAGAAACTCTGATAATAGTGTGGCATGCTACAGTGATTACATTCACGTATGCAGGACGCAACAAACAACCGTTTCCTTCTTACTGCCTGTTTAGTGGACTTAAAGTTCAGTACCCAAGTACACTCACCAGTAACATAAAAACATAGCTTAATGTCTCTTGTGATATTGCACCATGGTGATGGTTTCTTGCAGTAGGCTGATATGACATAGATATAGACGTAGATATCTGTAACAGCACATCGAAAAGAGTAAACAGCTTCTGGAGACACATTCCCTGCACATAAACGTACTATATAGTTAAGCTTCGAGCTTTTTGCCGTTACATGTCCTTGTTTTTTATTAACTTTACTGCTATAACTTTGCATGTTAATCTACTAATGAGAGTTTAAAGGGTTAAAATCATAATGAATCGGCTCTAAATTAAATCCAAGTTTTTAAACTTAAAGGATGTTATGGCAAACTAAACGTGCGACTCCAGATGGCACAAAGAAACACCGAAAATATTCATACACTTGAAATTCACAATAAAATATCAGCATGTGTAAAACACAATATACTTAAAAAATAAAATAAAAAAAGCAATATTTTCAAGTCCTGATTTGGTTGCACATAACACTGATGTAAAAAAAAAAAAAAAAGGATGGCGAGTAAATTAAAGAAAAACACACATCTGATCTGACTTTTCATCCCTTATCATCCTTTTTCTTTTTCATCTGAATGGAAAACGTGTTCCTGAAACCAAAAAAAAGCCAAAAACGTGAGTTAAAGCACATGCACGGGTCAGATTTCACCGATTTCGCATAGAAAACCAAGATTTGTTTGCATTATGCAAAAATGCGATGAAATTAGACCCAAATCGTGTGCGTTTTTGTCAGACCCATAAGAAACAACACACACACACACACACACACACGCGCTCTAGTTTTCGATCTGCAACACGAAGAGAAATTATTTTCACATGGTTCAACCAGCAGCACAGGGATCTCAGCTATTTACACGATTCGTTCCACCGTTGTCAATAATATAATATTATTTTACATATTTAGCACGTTATCAAAGGTTTTAATGGTAGAGTGAAAACGATACGGCATGCAGTCAGTGGAAGTGGCTTGACTTCTCATTGGCTCAGGTCTGTAAACATGAAAATGGACATTAAAAATCCCTCGTTCCCTGCTCAGCTCTTCTTGTTGTGAAAGCAGACCGGTCCAGCAGGTCCGCTTCAGTCAGTAGCCCATCATCTTTAACACCTTCCTCACATTAAGTTCACTGGAAGCCGAGCATTTGGAGGCTGGTTTCCAAGCGTTTTCTCGTTCAGGACATCCGTTGGTGTTTCTGCTTTACCAGCTCTGGCTAATGTTGGACGTCACACCATAAATTCGTTACTCCCGTACAGCACCAAAGGCTGAGAAGAGCCGAAGTCACGCTCTCGTCTCCGGCCGCTGCTGGCTTCTCCCGGCTCGCGGGGCTTCGGAGGACAGCTTCGGTTCCCTCTGGGCCGCGGAGGGGTTTTCTCGGAGCTGGAGGCACATCGAGGGGTCAGGGAAGCCCGTTCGGAGCCCTCCTGGTCGGGGAGGATGTGCAGGTCCCCTGGAGAGGTGGAGGAAAACAGCGGCCCGGAAGAGGACGAGCGGAAGCGATAGTGAGGTGTGGACGACACGGAGGACAGCGAGGCTACGGCAGAGTCCACCGAGTCCAGGGATTCGGGCTGACGGCGTAAACCACGTCTGCTTTTGGACTCGGACTTCCTCCAGCGTGTCGCTGACGACGCACCGGGGCTCTTTTCTGGAAAAAGAAGACGTTTGTGCAGTAAGGGACAAGAATAGGGCATTCCCAAAATATGTGTGATTTTCCTTTCTGGGTGAACTATCCCTTTAAAACGACTTCTTGCAAACAAACTAGCGTGGTTACCCCACTGATCGGACACGGCACCTTCCGACTCCATCAGGTTTTCCGAGCTGTCTGCCGTTCCGATCGATGCTTCCGACTCCAGCATCTCGTCATCGGACGCTCTGGGATCCAGAGCCAGCATCTCAAAGGTCAGTTCCTCCCTAAACCCAAGCCATAACAAAAGACATTAAGACCATAAACGTGATGTCATAACGTGTGACTTCTGACTGCTCCAGGGACACAGATGATACTCAAGACACTGAAAGCGTTCACTAACTTCTCTTTCTGCAGGTTTTCTATCTGCTGGGTCAAAACGTTCTCCTCCTGCTGCATCGCTGCTTGCTGCTGCTCACTCAGCCCAGGCTCCGCCCCCTCCTCGTCTGGCTCCTCCCTCTCGGCCCGAGGGCTCAGCGGAGGCGAGGGCGTGTGGAGGCCGCTTTTGCGTAAACGTGTCTTACCCTGGAGAACATAAACGAGTCTTTAATGAGTAAACCTGGAGTCATGCTGGACCTGGATTAAATTACTGCAACACATACAAGTAGGGATTTTTTTTTTTTTTTTTTTTTTTTTTTTTTTTTAATCTGTTTATTCTGATCAAGGCAGATTTAGTTGATTTAGTAAAAACATTAACATATTACTACAATATTGTTATATTTTTAATCAAATAAATGCATTAAAAGAGAGAGACCTTTACAAAACCGCAAAAAATAAAAACAGGATATAATTTTTTTTTTTTATAATTATAGCCTAAATTCAGATATCAAATGTGATTTTTTTACAAAAAATCATAACAAAATTAGCTTAATTAAGCTCCCAATAGAACATTAAATAAACCCGCCAAAATAATATAAAAATAATAAAAAATAATTATATAAATAATAAAAATGTGTTTATATTAAAGATATATTTAGAACCTAAATTTAATGATCACAAATGTATTGTTAAAATAAAAACATTAACGTTACAGGTAATAAGTAAAGCTAAGATTAAACCAAAATACCAAACCATAAATAATACATAACCAAAAAATATAATGTAATCTTAATTTTTAGATGTTAAAAATTTGAGTTTATCATTCTTAAAAACTAAAGCTTTTTTATCAAAGTGAAAGGCATTGTTGGTAAAGTTAAATAAACAAAAAATATATAAATGTTGCGCATACTTAAATAGTTGTTTAAATATAATTCATATTTGACTGCCAGATTAAATTTGTCTACTCTAATAGACAGTAAAAAATTATAAAATTATGTGTGTGTGTGTGTAAACTTGTTTAAATAAAAGGTCAGAATTATATAAAACACATATGACTGTTTCTGGCTTGTGTGTGCATGTGAATGAATAAAACACAAAGTCTAGCACGACTGCAGCTTAACAGGTGAAAGACAGACACACACACACACACACACACTGAGCTTTACCTTCTTCACTGCGTTTGGCTGTGTGTAATAACGCAGCGAGAGGCGAATGCAGGAGAAATAAAAGAAGAGGAAGTGTTAGTGACAGCAGCACGCTGCATGCGCGGTTAACACAAGACAAACATCAGGCCGCTCCTCACAACCAATCACACGACAGCATGTGTGTGTTAGCTGAACGTCCTCAACAGCGCAAATAAACACGGATGGCCAACGACGCTGCACTGACACTGGGACGGACACGCACTCGAGGATACATACCGCAGGGACACTTCTTGACATGCCAATAAACCTAACCGCAATTAGTACTGGTTTCTGGAAGAGGAGGATGGGAGAAGAGGACAGGGAAGGAGTGAAGGGGAGAAAACAGGATTAGAGGAACGTCTGGCCGGAAACAGAACGGGACGTGAAGATGTGTCACACTTTCCATGAATGAGGGACACAATAAGACTTGGAAAAAGACAAAGGTCATATTGATGAAAGCTATTTTTTTTTTTAGAATATAAAGTTTGAACATTTTTGCAACCAAGCATCCCATAATATAACATGACTGAATACAGCTTAAAACACTGATTCGCCTGATTTGATTTGAGTGATCAACATTAAACATAAAAATAAAGAGAAAATAATTATATATATATTTTATTATTATTATTTTTTTTAATTACAGATGAAACCTAAATTAAGATGTCAAAAGGGATATTGATTTAGAAATAATATAGATTTTTATAAACATTAATACGATAAAGATTAATAAGATTAATTATAAAATGTAAAACAAATATACATATAATTTATATTAAATAAGATTTCTTTATAGCCTAACTTAAGCTGTCAAATGTGAATATTTAAAAAAACAAATAAACATTACAAATTAATTAATATTTAACAAATAAACAAAAAATAAAATAAAAAATGTGATCGCATAATTAGCCTAAAGATATTAATGTAACATTAAATTAACAAAAATAAACCCACAGTAGTTACATTTATAATATATGTACATTTCATTATAATTTATGTAAATATTAATATGTATAAATATAAGCTATTAAATGTGGATGTTAAAAAAATAAAAAATTCAGTTATCATTAAATAAACTAAATAAACAAAAATAAATAGAGTGTTTATATATATATTTATAGACTAAATTAAGCTGTCAAATGTGAATGGTTAAAATAAACATATCAACATTACAGATCAGTGTAACATTAAATAAGAAAATTAATAATAATAATAATAATAATATATCAAACCATCAAATGTGAATGGTTGACAAAATCATCAAGTTGGCTCCTCTTTTTACTAAAATACTCCACAGCTGTCAGTAGAAGGGGAACAGGGGATTTGTGCCTCTGTGTTTCTCGGGACACTTTAGTTAGCAGCTCATTGATGGAAAGTGGGGCTTGATAAAGGGGGCGGGGTTTAACTGGGAGGGCCATGAGGTCAAGGGTCAGTCTGGGCTCTGAGAGGGTCGTATCACTCACCATGGATCTCCGGATGTGTGTCAGGCGACTCTTGGCTTTGTTCTCAGCAAACTCCAGTGTGTTGATGTCCTTCAGACGGGCTTTATATTTCCTCATCTGCTCACAGATGATCAGCTCCACACACCTGAGGAGAGAGAGTTAAAACACACCGATTCACACCTGAATCGAACATGCTGAATAAACATAAGGGTTACTTGTATATATCGTTGCATACGGTTTTACAGAAATATGTTAAATAGAACACAATATATAATGGAAGCTTATTTCAGCCAAGGAAAAGAAATATAAGGTTTTTTTTATAATTGTAATAATTTTTCTCATAATTTCTCACAGCTTATATCTGGCATTTGGAAGATTTAAAGCAACAATTCTGATTTTATATTTTGGAATTCTGAATTTTTTCTGCAGAATTCTGATTTTTTTCTGCAGAATTCTGATTTTTTTCTGCAGAATTCTGATTTTTTTCTGCAGAATTCAGATTTTTTTCTGCAGAATTCAGATTTCTTTCTGCAGAATTCTGATTTTTTTCTGCAGAATTCTGAGTTTTTCTCACATATTTTTAATGCCATACAACATGCCTCTCTTGACCTTCAACTGCTTTTAAATGCTAATAAGACTAAATGCATGCTTTTTAATCATACACTGCCCACAGCTGTTCATCCGATTATCCTTGCTACTCTTGACGGGACCGAATTAGAAAAAGTGGACTCCTATAAATATTTAGGTGTCTCATTAGACAGTAAACTTAATTTTCAGATTCATATTAATTATTTACAATCGAAAATTAAATCTAGAATCGGTTTCTTATATCGTAACAAAGCCTCTTTTACTTATGCCGGCAAATATGCCCTTGTAAAGCTTACCATGTTACCGATCCTTGATTTTGGTGATGTTGTATACAAAATAGCCTCTAAAACTCTACTAAGTAAACTGGATGTAATTTATCACAGTGCTTTGTCACCAAAGCACCATACACTACTCATCATTGCAATCTTTATTCCCTTATTGGCTGGCCCTCACTATATACTCGTCGCCGAATTCACTGGCTCCTGTAGAATTTTAAGCTCTTAAGGTTTACTTAGTGTATATGTGTAGGCTACATCATTATATTGTTCTTTGCATTACGTTTGTATGTTGTACAGGGATTGGTTTGTTGATTGGATACTTTATTTATTTCTATGTGTAACTCTGTGTTGTCACACTGTTTCTGCCTTATCTTGGCCAGGTCGCAGTTGTAAATGAGAACTTGTTCTCAACTGATTTTACCTGGTTAACTAAAGGTTAAATAAATAAAAAATAAACCCTACCACTTAATAAAATAAAAATATTTGAAAAAATTTTCTCAGAATTCCTAGTTATTTGCAATGTTGACTTTTATTTTTTAGGAATTCTGAGTTTACGTCTTACAACTTTTCACTGAGTTTTACGGAGTTTATTTCTAACAATTGTAACTTTGTTTTCACAGAATTACGAGTTTCCCCTTTCAATCAATTTTGACCTTTTTCTTCATCAGAATTCTGAGTTTGCTTCTCACAAATAAATAATTCTGCAGAATTCTCAATTGCAAATTTGTAATGTCGACTTTTTTATTTTTTTATTTTTATAAGGAGTTTATTCAATAACAATTGTTACTTTATGTATAGTTTCCTTCTCAACATTGGACCTTTTTTTTCTCTCAATTCTGATGAGATTTTTCTGAGTCTTATGTATGACAATTGTTTTCTGCCACAGAATAAAAATAGAGGGGAATTGATACTTTCTCCTCTCTTATTTCTGACGTTTCTTCATAATTGTGAGGTTAGAAAAGATATAAAGTTTCAATTATCTTAAAAAAATAAATAAATAAAAAAAAAAAAATATATATATATTTTTTTTTTTTTTTTTTTTTTTTTAATTTTTTTTTTTTTTTTCTTGCATGGCTGAAATCCGCCTCCCTGGTATGGTGTTGGGTGTGTAGCGTGTCTTACGCGGTGGTCTTGCTGATGTCGCGGACGCTCTGTAGCGGGTCGGTGGTGTCGGGACAGCGCAGTATGCAGGGTGCAAACACGATGGCCAGAGCGTTTGCAGACATGCGGTTGGTCTCCTCCTGGAATGAGATCCTGAAACAACACAACATAAACTTGACCATGCTCACATTACTACAGCTTTCATCTGCTGAGGCAGGCGTATCGTCTCACCGGACCAGGTGGAAGATGAGTCTCTCCAGTGTGCTCAGATGAGTTCGGCTGAGCTGATCGATGACCGAATACACCCCCTGAACCACCTCACGCTTATCCTGCAGACCTACACCAGACAAAAACACAACACAACCTCCATCACATCCACGCAAACCAGCCCAAATATGGGAAATAGTACGAGTTTTGAATTCACAACAATCTTCTTAAAGGGATAGGTGACGGTAGCCACTGACTTCCATAATATTTTTTCCATAACTTCTGAGTCAATGGCTACCAACATGCTTCATAATATCTGCTTTTGTGTTTAGCAGAAGATAGAAACTCATACGTGAGGGATTTTCTCCAATAGATTCTTACCAATGGGGATTTAAGATAAGCTGGAGTTTATTCCAAACTATTTACGATGATTTAACATTTTTACGATTGTTTTCAAGATTTGTAGTTTTTCTGAAAAGACAAGAACACTCAAGTGTTTTCGGGGACGTGTATGAATCTGAATGTATGAAAATAAGCGTAAAACGTTTAATGAATCACGCTCTTACCCATAGCCCTGAGAAACTCCTCGTAGAGTTCAAAGGTCATGAGGGGGTTGGGAAGGTCACGCAGCCACTGCTTCAGCACACTGGCGATCACGTGGATGTTGTAGTCGTCGAGATTCACGCTGTTCGCATCTGCGTCGAAAGCAAACGTGTGTCGCTGTCAGAGAGAGCTGCTGCCTGAATGAATGTGGTGATGAACACATGCAGCTCACCCGTGTCCAGCCCCTGCTTCAGTTCTCTGATCTTATTGGTGGAGCCAGACTTCCTGTAGATGCCCTCGGTGTACAGACCGTGCATCTCGATGTAGTTGATCAGCTTCTCCACCACCAGCGGGATGGCTCTCTCATCGCTCGTTAAACGAGACAGCTCTACTCCAAACTGCCGTGAAGACAGCTCGGGGTCAAACTGAGCACACACATACACAGAGACATACAGTCATGGCCAAATGGTTTGGCAGTGAACGTGGCTTTTGGGTTTTGCAGAGTTTGCTGCTTAAGCTGTTGTGGGGTTGATCAGATGCATTGCAAATAATAGCTAAAAGCCTCATTGGCCCAGAAGCTAATAATGCCATATGTACATATTACCAATGGTCTAAATACAGACTCATTATATATTTTTGCCAAAATAAAAGCCTTTACAATTTATTATATATTTTTGCCAAAATAAAAGCCTTTACAATTTATAATATGCTTATCATTGTTTTTCTGTATAGCATAGAAACGTGGAAAAATATTCTACACATACTGAAGCAGCAAACTTTGCCAAACGCAACATTTATGTCGCTGCCAAACGTTTGGCCAGGACTGTGCACAAATGAAGCACGTGAAAAAATGACAACTGTGATGAAGTTTGAAGCACGGAGATGATTCACGTACAACCGGTCAATGCACCGAAACATCATTTATCATACGAGAGAGAACACCTAATGACTGCACGATAAATCAAAGTGAAATCGCAAGTGATGTTGTGATCGTCATGCATATCTTTCAGTTAAACGGGGTGCACTGAATCTTCATCCGAAGGCCAGATGGCGCTCTCGAGCAAAAACTGCAAATACGCCGCGCAAAACAATCCAGGAAATCCCTACAGCGGAAGCTGAACAAACAGAAGATTTAACTGCTTTCATTGATTTAACGTGACTTATAAATACACGACTACGACAATATATGGTTTATCTGCGTTCTTATGATGATATTTTTTATTATAATCAAGTATATTTATAATGCAATTCCTTTATCACTGATAAAATGCGCATGACAAACACATTCGATTAATCGTGCAGCCCTATCAAATATCTATCAGCTGTATAGCAACACCCTAGCAATGACCTTCAACACCTGGACATATATATATACAGTACAGACCAAAAGTTTGGAAACATTACTATTTTTAATGTTTTTTAAAGAAGTTTCTTCTGTTCATCAAGCCTGCATTTATTTGATAAATACAGAAAAAAACTGTAATATTGTGAAATATTATTACAACTTAAAATAATAGTTTTCTATTTAAATATATTTAAAAAAAATAATTTATTCCTGTGATGCGGTGCTGAATTTTCAGCATCATTCCTCCAGCATCAGTGTCACATGTAACATCAGTCGATCACATGATCATTTAGAAATCATTCTAATATTCTGATTTATTATGAGGGTTGGAAACAGTTCTGCTGTCGAATATATTGGATCAATAAAAGGTTAAAAAGACCTGCATTTATTCAAAATAAAAGAAAAAATTCTAATAATATATATTCTAATAATATATTTTCTTTACTATCACTTTTTATCAATTTAACACATCCTTGCTGAATTAAAGTATTGATTTTATTTAAAAAAAAAGAAAGAAAAAATTCCTGACCCCAAATCACTGACCAGTAGTGTATATTGTTATTACTAAATATTTATATTTTAAAAACATAGCTTCTTTTTTTTTATTTAATTCATCAAAGTATCCTAAAAAAGTATCACATGTTCTGAAAAAATATTAAGCAGCAGAACTGTTTCCAACTTTGATAATGAATCATCATATTAGAATGATTTCTAAAGGATCATGTGATAATGATCCTAAAAATTCAGCTTTGCATCACAGAAATAAATGATCATTTAAAGTATAATAAATGTAAAAACAATTATTTTAAATTGTAATAATATTTCACAATATTACTGTTTTTTCTGTATTTTTGATCAAATAAATGCAGGCTTGATGAACAGAAGAAACTTCTTTCAAAAACATTAAAAATAGTAACGTTTCCAAACTTTTGGTCTGTACTGTATACATATATAGTATTTTGACACGAGTGAAAAATAAAGATATATTGAAATGTAAAAGATATATGTACAGTAAGTCATAAATCTGCCAAAAATACCAAGATATTAATGTTTGGCCATATCGCCCAGCCCTAGTGTACAGCTTACTAAACCATCCAACTGCAAACTTAAAAATGACTTCAAACTTCAACCTTTTCCATCTACTACAGGCTCTCTGAAGCACACACCAGAGTTTGTCTCGATGAAGCTTTTGACTGTAATGAAGGTTTGAGACACAAAGACTGTACAACTGATGATCATTCGTCATATGAGAGAGAGAAAACTCAGACACAGTAAGGGTATTTTAAAGCTTACCTTCTTACTGCATGTGGTGGTCATCCTCAGACAGCACTTCCTGTGACACGCATAACGACAGACTGAAGAAAACCAGAAACAACAAGCACACGGTTAACGGCGGATCGGAGCACCAGCATCACGTTTCAGGAAAATGTGTCCATTATCGATCATGTCCAGATGAAAACGGATGAATTTACAAAAAGAAATGTGATTACGCTGCTCTCAAGACTCGGATCAAAATATGGAGAAGAGACACAGATAGAGAAACTCCAGACTATGATGACTGAACTGAGTCAAAACCAATATCATTTTAGTATTATTAATGTGTTATTAAAGATTTTTTAATTGAATGTAGTTTAAAATGAATTAAAATTAAATATATTTTCCGTTCTCATTTTAGTTTGAGTTAATGTTAATAATTCTGGCACGAAAATAAATGTTTCTTTAAGCACACTTTAATGTGTTTTGTGAGAATTACAGTACTGATGTAAATAAGAGAACAAAGTGTTTCTCTTGTTCGAGTCCCATTTTTATCTATTACAATATTAAGAATTTAAACTTTTCCAGGCTGAGATATAAAAACGACAGAGCTGAACGCACGTTTGCAGACGCACGCTTTGTCCATCATCCAGATGAGAGAGGAACAGAACTCGCAGTAGGTCGGGATGCTGTACTGAGTGGATTTAAAGATGTGACCCATGTGCTCTTCCACCTGCAGAGGGCAGCAGAGTGCTGAAGATGTAATAGAGTCAACATAGAATTCATAAAGCATTTTACACAAGTATAATGATCTAAATGACTGACGGTGTCCGATTCCTTTTTCCTCCTCTTCTTTCTCTCAGGTTTAGGAGCCTGAAAAAAAAACAAAAAACAACACTAATTCTCAGAAGAGTTTTGTAGGACGATGCTTGTTTGCGGAGCGAGAGAGAGACGCTTTACCTTGCTAATGGTTCCATTCATTGGCTTGTACTCCGTCATGAACTCGTCGAGGAAGACTTTGAAGGTGTTGACCCAGACTTTAACGGGGGACTCGCTCCAGTCTCTCTGCTCCAGACGCATGTTCTTCTCTAAGATGTGTTCGAACAGAGCGTGGAGATCTTTATAACGAATGCTCCTGCCATCATCCATCTGAGGGTGAGACACATTTAGGGCAAGATATTGAAGGTTAGAAGCTGCGTTGAAGTCACTGTATTATTCTGTATTTCAGAAACTCACGGCCAGAGCAGTAGAGTACGAGTTGAAGATGTTGAGGCGAAACTCTTTTAGGGCCTTCTTGAAAACCACATCCACAGGTGTGTCCTTCTGACTGGCTTCTGCTTCTAGATCGCTGATCTAAGAAATGTCAAGAGATTTTTTATATTTTTAATAATACATAGATTCTTCCAATTTCAAATTATGCCTAAATTAAAGACATTTTACCGTGACGATTCTTATTAAATTGTGTAAAAGCTTTCTTGTGCAAACTGACAGTGACAATTTCATGCAATAAATATTTTACGAATAATTTACACAGATTTTTTTTTTTTATTCTAGTCGTACATAACCATTCTTCCGTAAATTGAATGTGACGGGCTACACAAGATAGGTTTTACGAAAAATTTAAAGATAATTTTTTTTAATATTCCAACCAATATTTTTAATGTTCAATGTGCCGATTAATATTAGTAACACATTTTATCATTCTTAAAAATCCTTGCATAAAACTTTTCTTACATAAGTTGTGCAAAACCATTCTTGCCTAAATAGAATGTGACATGCTCGAGACAATACTTCTTTAATATATAAAAATCATTCTTTAATATATAAAAAAAATTAAATGCTGTGCAAAATTGTTCTAACAAAAATTGTTGTAAAAACCTTTCTTGCATAAATTCATTCTCATGCTATCAACAACTGGCAACTGGCAAACAAAGATTTTTGTTTGTAAAATTATTCTTATTTATATTATTTCAACACTAGTTGCACCAAACCATTTTTGTAAAAACGTTTGTTAAATGTTTTCTTACTGAAATTGTCACATAAAACAATTTTTAGCAAAACTGGATATGGAAGATTACAGTGTGCAAACAATTGAGAAGTTTACAAAATGATGGTTTTAAAAACAATTTATACAGATAATCATTTCTAAAATTACATGGTGACAATTCTACTGGCTACCATTTTAATGTTAATTATTAGGTAAAACTATCCTTTCGTTAATTGTCTCACAAAACCATTTTTTAGGTAATTTTAATGCAACAGTTTACACAAACATGGCTTTACAGACAATTTACTAAAAAATTTATACGCAAAACTTTTAAGTAAATAGTAGTTACAATTGTAGTCCCACAAAAACATTCCTATGTACATTTTTTGCGTAAAACTATTATTTCGTAAGCATTCACAAAAAAACATTCATTTTTCAAATAAATGTGACAAATTACGGAAGAATATTTTTACGAACAATATACAAAGTAATTAATTCCCAATAGTAGTAACAATTATAGTTGCAAAAAAACATTCTAACCTAAATTGTTGCATAAAACTATTTTGTGAGCAGTCACATAAAATCATTCTAACGTAACTTTTTTGCGTAAAACTATTATTCCATAAGCATTCACAAAAAATATTCATATTTAAAATAAATGTGACAGTTTACAGAAGAATATTTTTACAAACAATAGTTTGGAGAATTTATTCCTTTGTAAATTAATGTAAATTGTTACGTAAAACTATTTAGTGAGCAGTCACATAAAATCATTCTAACGTAAATTTCTTGCGTAAAACTTTTTAGTGAGCAGTCACATAAAATCATTCTAACGTAAATTTGTTGCGTAAAACTTTTTAGTGAGCAGTCACATAAAATCATTCTAATGTAAATTTGTTGCGTAAAACTTTTTAGTGAGCAGTCACATAAAATCATTCTAACGTAAATTTGTTGCGTAAAACTTTTTAGTGAGCAGTCACATAAAATCATTCTAACGTAAAGTTGTTACATTAAAAGTTGCAGGAAAACATTTATGTAAATTGTTGCATAAAAGTATTCTTTCAAAGAAAGTCTCATAAAACCATTCATATATAAACTGAATGCGACAATTTACCCAGACATTTATTTGTAAAACCATTATGGTACAATTTACGCTATAATGATTCACAAACAATTTAGCAGAAAAGCTATTCAGTTAAGTATGGTGACAATTCTACAGTTGTACAAAAATATTCTAACGCCAACTTTTGCATAAAACTACTCTTTCGCAAAATGTCACATAAAACTATTTCACAGAAATGAATTAGTAAAACTAATTCTTAACTATAGTGGCGATTCTACAGTTGCACAAAAAATTTTTTAGATAACATAAAATAGTTGAATAAAACTATTTTTAAGTAAATTGCCAGAAAAAACCCATACTGAATGCAACAGATTACACAATGTTTAGTAAACATTTTACACTAAGTTTCTTGAATGAGTTAACTACATATTTAATCAATTTCTGAACATGTTTACATGACTAAACCTAAAGACTTCGATATAAAGGAATAAACGAGGAAACGCACGCACCTTCTTCATGAGGAAGTCGTTCATGCTGCGATAGTCTGCAGTGCTGGTGAGGATGTGCAGCGAGTCGTTTTGCCAGGCGGACGATTCTAGAGACACGCTACTGATCTTCACACTGCGTCTCCTCTTCATCGACATCATGCTCATCATCGGCTCACGGTTCTCCTTGCTGTCGCGTCCCAGCTCCGACAGGCCGGCCTGCTCTCGGCTTCCCCGAGGAGAGTCTGCGAGAGAGAAAACATTGTAGACCGGGCCAGTGATGCCAGGTGATTTTCAGGGGAAGTTGCTAAAAGAAGGGTGATTTGTTGCTAAAAGTTGCACAATGACGTTGCGATGTCTCTGCGCGAAATTGCATCACTACATCAAATCACAGCAAAACATATATTTTAGATATGTTAATTTAGATTGGTTCATAAAATAATGTAAATGCATAATATAACATTAAAAAGTAAATAACTATTTTAATTTTTTTTAAACGTACGCATTTTGAACGATTAAAATTTAAGTATTTTTTATTAGCTAATAAATAAGTAAAACTACACATTCTTGTGTGCTACACTAAGAAAAGTGTGTTAAAATATGGCAAAATCTGCTGTGTTAATATGAAGGATTTAACTGTATTGATTATTTTATCTGCATTTTTAATTACGCATTGTATTTTGTATTTTCAGGTTTATATATATAATAACTATAATAACTATGCTAATTAGTAAAGTATTATATAATATTTAAATATACAACAATGCTTATTACAAATAGTAAATATAAAATACAAAAATGTAATATGAATAAAAACAATTATAGTACAGTAATTAAAACATAACTATGCTAATTATAGCAAAGTATTATAAAATGCAGTTTTATACACTAAAAACTATTTTGAAATAATATATATAGTGTACGAACTGTTGTTACTGTGGCTCAGTGATAGAGCATTTCATAAGCAGCGCAAAAGGTTGTGGGTCCCAGGGAACACAAAAAAAAGTGTAGCCTGAATGCACTTTAAGCGCCAAATGTAAATGTTAAATGATCAACAATCACAAGTACAAGCAACTAACAAAGTGTATCTTAAGTGAACAATTATTAAATTCATTGAATTCAAAGGATGTGTGTGCTGCTAGGCATCTTTCCTCTTTTTGTAAAATTTAAATGGTAAATGTGTGCCTTTTTTATAATTCGAGTCTCTTGAGTCAAAAGTTGCCAAAAAACACGAAATTTGTCGCTAGGTGCTTTTGAAAGAAAAAGTTGCTAACTTTAGCAACAAAACTGCTAAGTTGGCAAAACTGGACCAGGCTCATATGGAGATGAGGAACAAATGAGAGAAAATTGACACACCGTTCCTCGCGTCGTTGAGCTCTGAATCTGCGGAGCGCCCCCTGGTGGACATCTTCTTATCTCCATGTTTGCTCTTACTCCAGAACCGCATTTTACCTCTGACCCTAAAAATGGATTAAAAGATTATGAGACACTGGACCACAAAGCCAGTCGGTTTTTATAAATGGAGATTTGCACAGCTGAATAAAGTAAAATAATCTTTCCATTGATGTATGGTTCGTTAGCGAGGACAATATTTATAGGAGGACAACTATTTGTAAATCTGGAATCTGAGGACGCAAAAAAATGTAAATATTGAGAAAATCATCTTTAAAGTTGTTCAGATGAAGTTCCTAGCAATGTATATTACTAATCAAACATTAAGTTTGATTTATTTATAGCAGTAAATTTACTAAATATCTTCAAGGAACATGCTCTTTACTTAATATCCTAATGATTTTTGGCATAAAAGAAAAATGGATAATTTTGACTCATAAAATGTATTGTTGGCTATTGCTACATATATACCCCCAGAGACTCAAGACAATATATTTTCATGCACTTATGGATAATTTATAAAAAGACAAGGAATATTAATAATGAAAGCAGATAGAATATGGCTGCCACGATATAAAAAATATCTGTATATTATTTAATTCACCGCTGGTTATATGCTCTACATAATTGTGTATGTGACAAATAAAAATCATGAATCTTGAATCTATTGGGTAACAGGGTTGACAAAAAATACCAATTAAATAAATACTGTAATTTCTTAAGTTCTTTCTTTTTAAACACCCTTTTCTTAACATGGCAGCCCGACTGTGCAATATGATGTGCAGTTTTTCTTTCCATATAGTATGCAACCCTAAAACAGTGAGTGTGTTTTGATCCGGCCAATAGGAGGAGAGAATCCCATCTGACCTGCTGTCGGTCTGTGAGATTGACTTCCTGAGCGAATCCATCTTCCCAAGGTCCCCCTGACGACATGGTCTTCTGGATCCTCTTCTGCTCTTTCTGAGACGACTTGAGACGGGAAACAAATCCAGAAATCAGACGTTTAGTGAACATCACAACTACAGACAGACACTCATCACACAAACTCATCTCACATCTATTTCGTATTTGGTTCAACTGAGCTGAAAACAAATGATCGTAGTCACTCTCAAATCTCCGGAAAATATAATGTGCATATTTGTGATATCAGTTTTTATACAAAAAATATAATTAAAATATTCTATATAGATATAACATTACAGATATTATGTACAGTAATCTAGCTAATATTTTATAAATAAAAACAATGCATATAAAATATTAAAATGTAATATAAAACAATTTTTTTAAATATATCTATAATAACTATTGTATATAACTATACTAATCATAGTAAATAAATACTGGATTAATGCTAAAAACACACACATATAAAATACACACACACACACACACACACACACACACACACACACACACGTTTAGATAAACAGAAATAAATAATATACAACAGCAAACATAAATATAAAATGTAATATAAATTAAAATAAAATCATAGTATAGTAATTAAAGTAATATATTTATTACAGTATATACTATAATAACTATGCTAATTAGTAAAGTATTATATAATATTTAAATATACAACCAATGCTTATTACAAATAGTAAATATAAAATACAAAAATGTAATATGAATAAAAATACAATTATAGTACAGTAATTAAAACATAACTAACTATGCTAATTATAGCAAAGTATATATAAAATGCAGTTTTATACACTAAAAAACTATTTTGAAATAATATATATATAATAGACATACAGTAAATACATAGGATTAATTATAAATAAAAATATAAATAAAATGTAACAAATAAAAATTATAGTACAGTAATTAAATATATAACAATCATATTAATTGTCGTAATTAAGTTTTAGAAAAGTTTACTCTAAAACTAAAATAATATTTAAATAAATATTTAGATATACAGTAATATAGATAACATTTGTTATAAATATAAATAAATAAAAATCTAAAAACAATTATAGTAAAGTAACTAAAATAGTATAGTTATTAAATTATATAATAGTTATAATAATTAATAATTATATATAATGCTTTATATATAATAATATTATAATTAATAATAATTATAGTAACCATATTTTAGTAAAGTATTTAAAATAGCATTTTCATACTTAAAAACTTTTGTTTTTAAATAATAAAATAAATACATTAATATACATTTTAAAAGGAAGAATTAAAAAAAAAATTAAAAGAAAGAAATGTTTCTGCAATTTCAAATAGTGAAGAAATAAAGTTCCTCACCTCTCTGTGTTTAAACGATCTGAATTCTGCCTCTCTTTGGATCGCCAGTGATCGCTCCTGATTCACCAGGTCTTTATCAGACCTAAAAACACAAAGCAGACCGGATCGACCCACATGATCACAACCAAAAAACACCTCAACGTCTGAATTGTCACTGCATTAGATGCTAAAGATCAAAACAAGTGCAAACAAATGTGACCATACAAAACGAGTCCGAATGAGCAAAATCACAGAGCAATGGTGCATATCTCCCTCCAATTCTATTTACTATATTATTAACCACATTAATCTAACAGGAATTAATCTAATGCAAGGGTTGCTTTGAGACGTGTTTGTGAGGTTTGAATGCAGTGCTTTATTTTGCAAAGAGATGTGAGGTATTTTGCATTTCATGTGTGCAATTCCTGCATTTGTGTGTTGTAAAGATAAAAAAAAAAAGTGGGCTTAATTAACAAAGTTTTCTGAAAACCTCAAATTTGTCCAAAAACGGACATTTTCACTTCTTTTGCCTATATTTCTAAATCATCCAGTGTGCATTCGCACTCATTTTGCAGCACAAATGCATCGTCCTGCAGGAAGATCTGGACTAGGGACATAAGCCGAAATGTTGAAAATCGATTAAAATATGCGACGATTCAAATCGGATGAGATCCAGTCGGAGCAAGAGTTTATATGAATGCATCTCTCAGAGAAAACGCTTTTCTTTAGAAAAGTTTACATGCTATTTCCTTTTCCTCTCCTGTTTTCTGTATAATGCATATTACAGTAGTGTTTATTAAGCGCAGCGCTGCTTTGTTTACAGTGAGAAAACACTGTATCTGCCGTCCCATGAGCGCCCCCTGCTGGATGAAGAGTCTCATTCAGAGTCCTGCCTTCCTCTTTCAGATCTGTTTTATGTAGTACAGCTAACTAAATTTTAGACTAAAAACGGCTCATGCTGATACTACGCTGCATGTTTGTCTGAATGTTGAATAAAACGCAGTGGTCGCCTCTCATTTGAAAATGGAAAGAGTCGCTGATGCGGAGGTGACTCACTTGGAGAAGGTCAGTCGGCTGCGAGAGAAGGCTTTCTCCTTCATGCTGACGCCCTGGAGCGATAATCTTCTTCTGCACCTGCCTTCTTGGGGCTCTGGAGACCGCTTCACGAACCGAAGTCCCTCGAGTCCAGCTGGAGGGGTTTGGAAGACGACGGCGTGATGGTTTGAGGCTCAGGAGGATCTGGAGAACACAATCCATTCGATCTGTCGTGGGTTTCTCTGTGACTCTCGTCTGAGTTGATCGTGTCAGGTTTCTGCAAGAGCTTTCTCCATCTCCACCACTGACTCCTGGTTCTCCTTGTTCTCCAGAGCGTGTTCGGCCGGGCTGCCTGTCCTCGTCCTGCGATGTAGAAGTGAGGTTTAAGGCTGGGGTTCTCGTCGTGGCTCTCGGAGGGAAGGTGTCTGGAGAGCGGGGTCTGAGCGGGGAGCACGTCGTCCACTGAAGCCGAGCGCACTTTGAGGCAGCTCTAAACTGAAGGTGGCCTGCTGGAGCTCCCGCTGCCCTCCTGCTTTCACGTTTGGAGCGGCTCCTCAGCGTGCTGTCGTCCACGCTTCTGGGAGCTTCTCCTTTCTCCTCTCGGGCTTCGGCTGGGTTTTGTGGGGCGTGTAAACTTCTGCTCACAGTGTTGTTTGTGATGTTTTCACAGAGGCTTTTTCTCTCCACGTCGCTGCTCTCGAAGAAGCGGCACCTTGGGAGTAAACAACACACATTTATGACACCTTCATCAATATAGATGCTCTAAACGTATTCATTATTTTATTTCTCTCCTTGTTCTTCTTGCCTGTTTAGATGTTCATTTGTGAGCTTATTAGTGCCGTCAAAGATTCATCGCAAATAAATCGCATCCAATATAAAAGTTTTTGTTTGCATAATAAATGTTTGTTTGTATATATACATATATATATATATATATATATACACACAGAACACATGGTAAACATTTTGAAAATATATACATGTCTATATTTATATGTTCATATAATTTAAACTTTATTTCATATAATGTAATTTTAATGTTATAAAAAAATATATTGAAAATATATAAAAATCATTACCATTTAAAACATTTAAATTACTATTAAAAATATATTATAAAAATATTATTATAATTATTAATTAAATATAAAAAAAATACATTACATGTTATGTACATTTTTATAAAACCAATTGACTAGTAGCTCATAAATTTGTACATTAATCATAAATGATTCAGTAACATCCCTTATTATAAATCATTACAGTAAGATGCAATTTAATTTAAATAAATACAAAAAAGTACAACAATTTTAATATTGTCATTCTAAAAATCTCAAATGAAAAAAACATGAAAAAATCAAAATAAATATATTTCAAATCTGAAAAAATAACTGTTCACCTATGAGATACTGCTATCATAAATAATCTTAATTAGTCCATTTATCCTAGATTAGTCAGTTTAATAATGACAAGCAGAGATTTATTCAAGGTTAGATTGAAGTTCACAGGTTTGACTCCCAGGGAAAGCATGAACTGACTCATATTTGTGTGTTTAATGCAATGCTGGTGTGGACTGACCTGAGCCGCTCGCGCTGCCCCCTGCAGGCGGCCTGTAGTGTGACGGCGGCGCGGCGCTGCTGCAGGAAGCTGCGTCTCTGTCTGACGCTCCTCCAGACGGACTGTATGAGGCGCGCGGCCGAGTGTCGAGTCTGCAGGACTCTCCTCCAGGACGTCTGGATGATCAGCGCCGCTCTCCTCCGCCGCAGGAACAGCTGGCGCTCTCTGAAGCCTCTCCAGGCCGTCTGCAGACACACCGCCGCCCCCTGCTGGAGCTCAGCGTCTGCGCCGCTCACACACGCCCTCCACCAGCGCTGACGGCACAAACACACAACACTGATGAGCAGCACAACGACTGAGGGCAGGGATCTGTGTCCCAGGTGAGGTGAGGGTGTACCTGTATGAGTGTGGCGGCTCGTCTCTGTCTGCAGAAGCGTCTCCTCTCCTGCTGCGTCCTGAAGCTCCTCTGGAGACACACGATCCTCCTCAACACCTCCTGATGAAGCTGCTCCTGCAGACGCTGACGCAGACGCTCCCGCAGGAACACCTGACACACACACAGCGCTCAGCATCACCGGACACGAGTGTGTGTGAGAGTGTGTGTGTGTGTGTGAGACGACGTTACCGTGCTCCTGCCCACTTGGTGTCCGTTGGGCTCGAGGTCGAGGCTCTGCAGGAACTGTCTGATCCCCGTCTGAGAGGAGTGAAAGCCGGCGGGTAACAGCACACGGAAATGATGGGAAAAATCCTGAAGACACACACCAGGAAATCAGGAAAGTGTTACTTTGAAATCAGTTACATTTTTTCCAAAATTCTTTTTTTTTTTTTTCTTATTTGTTACATTTTAGTAACCAAAGACCGAGCCTAATTAATTTAAATCATAAAAATAACAACTTAATAACCAGTTATTCAAGTTTTAAAAAAAACAAATATTTTGTGACCTACTAAATATACAAAAAAAAGTTTTATTTTTCTGTCAAATAAATATAAAAATAAATACATTATTATTTTTTTTTAAATTAATATTTTAATTACATTTTTTAAATCAAAAAAGCATTACTAATTAACTGAAATCAT